>NC_063196.1:26341554-26489141 GCF_017589495.1 Alosa alosa
ACACGTGATATACACATCATAACTTTTATCTTCAACTTATTTGCCTTTCACAACAAAACTTCTATCAGGCAATTATTTACTAGCTTAAAAATGCCTATAGCGCACACTGTCTCCTACAGGAATCAAACTGGAACTGCAGTGTTTATCCAAAAAAAAAGGTACTGATAGGTCACTGTACTGGGTGCAATTTGTCTTTTCAGGTTTTTGCTCATTTTACATGCTGGTGGCCTAATTAAATGCAACCAAACTATCTACACGTCAGGCCAACTGAGCATTCAGAGCTGTCCCTTTTTTCAGTAACTTGTATTTTCATGTCACACACTTCCAGATCCAAAGATACTTTTTGCTCAAAAACAACGCAGAGAGAACACTCTCTGACGGCGTCACAGCAACACACCTTGAAGTTCTCTCCGAATCACTGTGTCCATCGCCGGGTGCAGTGGCGTGCGCCTATAATCCAAGCGTCTGGGAGGCTGAGGCTGGCGGATCGTTTGAGCTCAGGGGTTCTGGGCTGCATCGGACTATGCCGATCGGGTGTCCGCGCTAAGTTCGGTATCGATATGGTGCTCCTGGGGGAACCCGCGACCACCAGGTCGCCTAAGGAGGGGTGCACCGGCCCAGGTCGGAAACGGAGCAGGTCAAAGCCCCCGTGCCGATCAGTAGTGGGATCGCGCCTGTGAATAGGCGCTGCAGTGCAGCCTGAGCAATACAGCGGGACCCAGTCTTTTAAACTTACTCGTCTTTGTCTGTTACATTACATGTTACATTACACATCACATTTGACTTTGGTCAAGAAGTCCAGTTCCACACTCAGCTCATTGTAGTTTCACACTAGGTTATTATTCTACATGAAAGAGTGAAGTTGGTGTATCTGTACATAAATATGCTTAGTTGAAATGGGGGGGGAAATCATTTTACCATCCGACTTAAGTCTGACAACTAGAGAAATGGCTTGTTAGCTACAATAAGAAACAGAAGGGAAAAATAATTTGCTACAAAGCCTTCACTTTCGGCTTACTACTTTCTCACACCAGTTTTCCTCTATGGTTTGCTTGCTTATTAATTTCATAGTCTTTTTTGTGTTTGTTTCATCAGTTTGCTTATCAGCAGTCTTAATGTTGTCACATTTTATGTTATGGAATATTTTGCAGTCCAGATATTACCAGCAGTCTGTTTTTCATATTTGTTTTTATTTTATTGTGGAATTTTCCACAGTTGAAAGATAAGGCGGGCAGCAAGGCCACATTCTTCCCCCCGTCTGGGTAGAGAATGTTCTCTTTGACTTTTGGAAAACATAAGGTCCTCTAATAATTCTGCTTCCATAGCCACAGGCTTCACCACTCAAGGGCAAATTTCCACTGAATAATGTAGTCATTCACTTTATTATTAAGAGACTCAATCGAGAAATCAGTTCCCACTTGAAACTTGGTAATACATATCTAAACCTTTGTTGAGCGTGTTCATTTTTTTTTTTTTCAGAATTGAAGATTTTCACCCTACCTCAAATGAGAATGGACAGATTAGGAAAAAAATAAACATTGAAGAGCTTTGTGACACAAGACCTAAAAGTGATGCAATTATCTTGTCTCATCTTACAGTTCATCCTGCCACTGTGATGAGCACAATGACATGAGCCAACATTTTACTATTTTGGAATGAGCCCTGATATGTCCAAGAGGCAGTAGTTTCACAAGGAACAGTTCGGTTGCATTCAACAACACATTTCCATCACACGTGCTGATGTTTACCTTGCTTCAGGCTGAATTTGACATGTTCGTCAACTTATTAAAGTGGGAAATGTATTAAAGGCAGTCGGCAAAAAAAAAGTAAGCCATTTTGAAACAACGGTCTAAATTAAAAGTGCAGCACTATACTGGTTTTCCCAAATTCCAGAAGAGTTATTCTTAAAGAGCGCGGGAGCATGTAAGTTTAATTCACATATTTGTAGAAATATTATTCAACGTAAGGTTATCCATGGGAGAAAAATCTATCTGGGGAATGAGAAATAAGTATAGACATACCGAGAATACTATAGAATGCTTTACTGCACAAACATTCATTCGAAAATATGTGCTGAGCTTTACAAAACAAAAATTCTATATTCAAATCATTTTTAAAAATCTCTTTAAACAAAACCATGACATAACAAAGTTCAAGTCAACTAAAACTACTGAACAATCAAATATTGAACCAAACAAATTCAAACATCAGGTCATGCCAACAAGTCTTCTGCAGGTGGGATTCTTCTTAACTGGAGAAAGAAGGGTAGACATAAGAAGTTACTGGTTACTTGTGATCATATCAGTATCTTTTCAGTGCAAGGGCACATTTATTACTATTTTTATCCAAGCTTCAGTAAGTTAGGAGACCTCTGTAGTAAGCACTATGTGCTTATTCTAGTCAATCAAGGCACAAACTCTATTCCCTGGTCAGCATGGGTCTGCCTCTTAAAGATTGTTGATATTTGTGCGGAACAGCTAATCGGCCAGTCTTTTATTCGTTGAAAGTGCCCAGTCTTGCTTGACCCACTGCCTCAGTTAACCCATGGCCTAATTTAGCTTGTGTGATCAGATCTCTCTTGCTTCATAAATCTCATGTAAGTTCAGAGGATTTTGGCCTGCTTGATCAAAGCAAGTCTGAATATTTTTTTTTTTAATGACAGCACAGTGAAAGTTTTATCTGAACTTATGATGAACTGATCTGATTAGAACATGTTAGTTGTAATGTATGTAAGCTGTTGCTGGGACATTTCATATAAGAAATTAAGAAATTCACCTGTGTAACGGAGGCGAACTGAGCTAGCGTGCTAGTTGCCCGTGTAAATCCTCACACCCCTAACCTTAAGAACGCTTCTAACCACCAAGTTGGAAGCCTGGGCTTTTAGCTCAGTGGTTAGAGCGTTCAACTCCCATGCCGGTGTGTGTTGAGGTGGCGGATTCGAGGGCCGTGAGCGGCGGAACGAATTACGACCTCTGTTACATCAGGATGAAGAGTCTTCACTCATTTCAAATCATCAACTTGCCATATACATACACTCTGTATCTGTGTCTGTGGTTACGTACCTGCTCTGAGTCTTCGTCCATTTCAGAGCATGACGCGGGGGCACTGAGGTCGAGGGGTGGTAGAAGCTGCATCCTTGGCGTTTGCACTGGCCAGCAAACCTGCAAGGCTACACGCACACACACACACAATATTCTCAAACTCAAATTCAAATAAGACTTCTCTCATACATTAATAATAAGCAAACTGATTTCAAGTCAAAAGAAACAGAAAGATGTAACGGGGTAAACAGCCATTCTTCATCATGCGCTACCATTACAAATTAAGACATGCACGCACACGCACGCACAAGAAGACTCAAGGCTCAAACCTTAAAATTCTCAGACACATGAAAGGCCACCAGGCACACTCACCTTTGGATGATAAAAGGGGCAGTCCATCTTCTTGCAGTCTGGAAAGAAGCGGCAGATGGTGGGGGGCTGTGCTGCAGCTACTGCGGCCACTGCAAAACAACCCAGGAGTTCACTTTACACTATTACACATTACATTATTAGTGACTGCACATGATGTTATCCAGAGCCACTTAAAGTGAACTAACTACATGGGCACTGGGCAGTCCCCTTCTGGAGCAACTTGGTGTTGGGTGCCTTAGGGACACAATGGTTGTAGAATTGACAATCCTGGGATATCCTACAGTACTTGTAAGCCAGATCCCCAACCACTAGACCACCAACCACCCATTAACCAACCCAATGTCATTCTGTGACATGCACGTCAGATATCTTTCTAGCAGCTCTCTTACGAAAGGATTCTGAAGACGGAAACAGCAGAAAGGATGGGTGAGGGGGTGGGGGTGTGAAGGGGAGTGTGTGTGTGTTGGGGGGGGGGCTCACCTGGTCGAGGCAGGTTGGGTGCTCCTCTGCGGCTAACGTGCGTGAATGGGCAGTCAGGTTTCTTACACTTGGCATCAAATTTACAGTTGGGGTGGACGAACAGGCACTTGTCACCAAACTTGCAATTGGGGAAGGTTCTGAAAGGGGGGGGACATAAGAACAAACAAACAAACAAACAAACAAACAAACATTTGTGTCAGCACATAATCATGAGAGGTCATGATGCTTTTAATAACTGTACGTACACACCACCGGGGACTTGAGCTGCAAAAGATACAGGAAGTCATTCATTTTCAATGGAAGCCGGTTTCTCTCAGCTGCAAGAAGCGGCAAATCCGTCGGCGTCGCGTTTTGGGCTTGTTGAGCGACCAGAGCGTCTAGCATAAAGTTGAAAGTTGGTCAGCGGCAAACGACCAGCAACATAGAATGCTGCCACGTCAGAGCGGCCAAAGCGTCAAAAGCTTCCCCGTACTCTTTGATAAGCGTCCTTGACATGGCGGCCAGAGCTTCTTTTGCAGCTCAATTCGGCGGTGGCGTGTACGTCCAGTAACGAATGAACAGGAACGCAAAATACAGATAAGAATTACTTTTACAAGGTTACATGCGTCCCAGTGTGATTTAATCATTACGCTTGAATTAAAAACATTCCATTACGAAATACTCTTTTGAAAATAAACATTCCTTAACACTTACTTGCACTGGGTGGTGGGATGGTGGTACACACAATCATCCCCACTTTTACAGACTGGCCAAAACTTGCAGCGTTCCAGAACTTTCTGTCGCTTCACAGGGACGGGCTCTTGATCCATCATGTCACTGTCCTCTGCATCCATATCCTCCTCTAATGTAAAACCATCTATTAGGCATCCATATCCTCTTCTAATGTAAACATCTATTAGGCATCCAGATACTCTTCTAATGTAAACATCTATTAGGCATCCAACACGATAAAGGCCACCTACATAAGTCACAATGTGGCACTGTGTTTAACTTAAAAAAAACTGGGAATGAATGACAGCCAGACCCAGCTCTTCACTAGTCTGCATTGTGCTGCTTTGTGTAATTTCATTTTAGATTGAAAGGTGTGGAGCTGAAGTTAAATCCACTACTCCTACCATCTTGTGGACCGAGAGATCTAGTCTGGCCACTCAACAGCCAGCTCTCGTCGACACCACCTGTTCACGCTACCTGGACTTCTTCCGCAGACTAGATCCACTAGATCGTGCACTGGCAGACGTAGTTGTGTAACCTGTGCCCAGATGTTACTGTTTTTAACTCCACTCCAAAACCAAGAGCTTTGACAAAAGATGTCAGCACAGCTAGCCTAAGTAGTTATGTTCATAGCACAGTATAGAGATTGGTGCTCAAGGATGGCAAATAAAAACTGAAGGGACGACACACACACACACACATCCTCAACACCATTTTGTTGGGTGTAGAATCAAATCAGTAGTAAGAGAAAAAAAATAATAACGACTCCAACGCCAAGAATAGTGTGGGATAACATGCATTCATGCACTGCTTTTCCTCAGGGATACCCACCGTCTGAGAAGCTGACGACCTTCTGCAGTCGCTGGTGGGCACCGAGTCGCTCTCGGATCTTCAGTCCCAGGCCAGGTGGGTCTGCGGCGGCCCTGTCCACTCTGGGCACGTCGCTGTCGTCCACATCCATGTCCTGGTCGCCGCGGCTGGCCAGCGGGCTAGGTACCCCGTCCAGTGTCACGATGAACTTAGGACTCGCAGGGGCCGCCTCAGGTCGCTCCCTATGAGAACGGGTGGAGAAAACGACAATGTTCCAACAGATAACACAGCAATGCAGATGTGAAAACAAACAGGCCAACCAATCATATCCTTTCGTAAAATGTTTGCATGATCTTTTTTTTTTTTTTTTTTTTTTTTAGCAGAAAAAGGTGTGGAAGAAGGACAGGAGGTAACCACACACACACACACACACACTAAGAGACCAGTGGCGACTGGTGACCAAATTTTGAATAAAAACAATGTGTATGGAAAGGTATATGATGGTGAACTAGAGTAGTGGCAGGAGAGCTGTGGTTTACTGCACCTGGGCTGGACCATACGGAGTGGGGTGAGTGGGGTGGTGGGGGCGGCGGTGGGGGTGGGGGCTGTAGTGGACGGGACCTCCTGCAGCTGAACAGAGGTGCCCAACCGGCTCCTGACTGAGGGCGTCTCCTCCAGCTCCGGTCGCTTCACAATGAAGGAGCGCGTGTCAAAGGCCTTCAGCCTGTTCATGTCACACAGCTGGGCCTCTGAGCAGGGCAGAGGAAGACACTGCCTTCAGACTAACACATATTTACACAGCTGGGCCTCTGAGCAGAGCAGAGGGAGACACTGCATTCAGACAAACACTTTTTATCTTTTTTTCACTTTTTATCAGCACTACTGCCTCCAATATGTGCGTTCCAAAACTACTTACAATACTCATAGCACTTAAATTGAACTCAAGGTTCAATTCAGACTTCAGGGACATACTAACACTATTTTCTGCTCATTAAAACGTAAAAGTTTCTGATTTGAGAAAAAGAAAAGAAAAGCAGCATCAAGATACTGACTAAGGGAGAAATGTGGTGCAGATGGCTGCTGCATCACATTTTGGTCAAAGTGCCCACGGGAACCTCGGGGGCAACCCCGACCCAAGGACATTTCTATCTCCCACTCATTACCTGTCCCTGGAAGAATTTATATCTATGCCGCTTGGCATCGACATTCAACAGCAGTTAGCGCAAAGACGATACCCCCAATTAGTCATAAACTGACTAAAAGGGTCACGATCCTACCCGATCAAGAACTTCACATAACGCAATGTCAAACTTTCAAACTTTCATAGGCAATGTCAGAGACTTCATTCTTATTATAAGTCATTGTAGCATCAGAATAAGTGTTACGTGTTTTAAGTAAAAGAATTGCATTGTGTTCCTTTAACCCTTAAAAGGTGTAGTGTCACACAGGTGTGATGGAAATGTTGGAAAATTAACGTTCTAAAGAATATCTGGGTTCATTGAATTCAAGATAGAATTTTAGAACCTTCAATTGTTGCAGAATGGAAATCTTATGTCAGAATGTTCAAAAACCCACACCTTTAAGGATGATGACCGTACCGTTGTCTGGCTGCTGGGGCGGTTCCTCGTCCTCCGGCACCTCCTCCACCTGGAGCCGTGAGGACAGTGACCTGGACTGACCTGAGAGAACAGACGCTGCAGAAGCAGCTATGGAAATAATAAAGAACAGAAACACACTGCGGTCAGGGTGGGAAATACACATGACCATCTTCAAAGAGAAATATATACAAGATATATAACTCGGACTGTTTTTGTTGCGTGTGCGTGTTTCTTCCCCCAATTCGTGAAATTTAGATAACTAAGATTGTGTTTTGTTGTGTGTGTGTGTGTGTGTGTGTGTGTGTGTGTGTGTGCGTTCAAGTGTAAACTAGTTGTAGGTAACACAGTTTGGCACTAACCGAGTTGTGCCTCTGGTGTGATGAGCCCCTGCAGCTGCTCCTGGACGAAGCGGATGGCGCTCTTCATCTCCTCGCTGCTGGGACGGGTGCGTGGGGCTACTGGGACCGTCTGCCTCCGTGGACCTGGGGGGGGTCAACACTCCAGTCAACAGCTCATATTGTCATGATGCTGACAGGTCTGTTTTTACAGACGAATGAAATGTTCCAACAATTCAATTGTGAATAACACAAAACACTACGGGCATTTTTACCTGTTGTGCGGCTTGTTGTGTAACTGGTCGTCTTGGTAATAGACTGCTGTGCGTCTGAGATCGCCTTCAAGATCAAGTTTTTGTTGGCCTGCTTGGCGGGTGGAAGAGAGGGCCTATGCCAGCAACATACATACATATATATATCAAATATTTTATACACATGGGCTTGTACTTTAACCTGACTCTCGCCAGATGAATTTCATTCCGCCTAGCTCCACTCATCCATCTGGGATCGCTCCATTGGAGAGGTGTTTCAGAAGGCTGGGCCTCATCAAAAATCCTTGCATATGATTGGATAAGCCACTAATCCGTCATCTTTATTGACGTGCTACTTCAATCACTCACATCGAAGCCAACCCGTGAAGCTGATGAGAGCCGCCATTGTTCTCTGAATCAAAACAGTCTCAGTCGCTTCTACGCTACGTCACATCTATGAAACTCCCACCCTGCGTCCTGATTGGCTCTACCATAAAATCTGGTGCCGAAATCACTCTCAACGGAAGCGATCCCATATGGATATATGGATATCATATGTGAGCGGAGCTAGGCGGAACGAAATTCATCTGGCGAGAGCTTTACATAAGTAACCACAATATAATACATATGCCATAGATCATGTCACACACACACACACACACACACACACACACACACACACACACACACACACGTGTTTACACAGACGCCCTGGAATGAGACAGGACAGCATACTTGCGCTCTGGTTTGGATGGAAGGGATACTCTGCTGGAGACGCCACTCCTCGAGCCGTACTCTTCCTCATCATCGTCGTCGTCGTCGTCCACATCATCGCTGTCCTGGCCCTCATTGGCTCCTCTGTGAACACGAACCACAGAACTGGCCACAGGGGCCTTCCTCTTCCGGTGCATCTCATCCTTGATGAGAGACGAAGAGACACAGAGAGTGAGAGAGACAGAGAGGGGGGCAGAGAGGGAGGGAGAGAGAGGAAAAAAGACATATGATTGAAGTTAGAAGATGACTTGGATAAATTCTAATGATGTGGCTATTGTGGTTGTAGCACAATAACAGATACTTCAGAAGAGCTTGTGCGTCTCTACCCTGCTGCCGCTGCTCCTGGAACTGCGGCCGTAGGCTGAGCTTAGGCGCTCCTCCGATGGCCTGTAGCTCTCCGCCATGCGGCCCGAGCTCCGCGACGAGGCCCCCGGTGGCACCCGTGACCTGTGGAGTTCGGCCGCGGAGCGTCCTGAGGTGACACGCGGGGGCCGGCCGGAAGTGACGCTCGTCTCGGCGTGGACTTCGGCGATGAGGTCATCGTCCAGGTCGGGTTTGATGTCTATGATGGCTTCAACAGAATGGGGTTCCATCAGGGGCTTGACTGCGGAGGTCAGTCTGGAAGCATTCTTGTCTGAAGACCCTCGCCTGAGGATGAATAGACAGATAGATAGATAGATAGATAGATAGATAGATAGATAACTATTGATCCTTGAGGGGACATTGTAGTGTTGCAGTAACAATAAGAGTGATAGCAAACAAGGGCTTAGAAAACAGCTGAGTTTGTGTGGTCAATGGTGATCGATCAATTGGTGATCGATTTCAGTCATGGCTTGTGCACTACACCTGCTGTGGTTGTCGTATGCAGAGCTGGAGACGCGAGCTTCTGTCCTATCGGAGCGCGAGCTGGAGACAGCCAGGGCTCTGGTGTCCTCGCCCCTCCTCTCACCATCCCGGCTTTTGGAGATCGGGGCACTTGTGTCTGAGTCAAGCTGTGGCCTGATTGATGTCGGTTCTAAAAACACACAAGGGTGTGACAGTGTGAGGAAAACGAAAATGGCCAAAGCGAAGTCTTCAAATGTTTAATGCAATGTGGTCACAGGAATTAATATTCATATTTCAGACAATCCATTAGTCCTAACATTTTTGTACAACCCAGAAGAGGCTCAAAACAAAACTTACCAACAGCAACTGATCTAAGTTTTTCCAAGACACCATGTAACCTGTAAAAAAATGAATTAACATTAAAACATCGTAGGTATATCGTCAAATGTCACATTCCTTTCTGCCAATTGCTGTGCAGACATACCATACTGTGAACTTGATTGTGTTGTTTCCAAGAAAAAGAGACAGATCATCTGCCATTTGCTGTGCATTTTTCTTGTTGGCCACCATAACCATTATGTAGTCAGGAAGTTCTTCATCTAGAAAGGAATTTACGGGTCATAAAGTTGGTCATAGTGCAACCTCTGCAGCCGAACACTTCACAAAGGTACATCATTCAGTTTTTGGAGAACCAATTTGCCTGCACAATGCATGACCTGCCCCTGAACTGAACCCATCAGTACCTCCCCTTGGTTAGTGCAGCGGTTCATCCGATCCATAATCTAATGTTTATTCCAAGCACACATTTCTGGGTGCATGCAGCTAGGTGTGGTGGGCTCAGCCTTGAGAACCAACCACAACTCTAAATGAATAATGAACGTTCTACTTACCAACATAAGCGCCAAGCTCCTGCAGTTTTCCTTTGATAGCAGCCTAAAAGGAAAACCATATGTTTAGATCGCGGCAGTAATGTCAAGTATCTGAAAATTGCACGAGCTGTTGGTTAGCTGATCTTGGAAAAAACGCTCTCCTTAGCCCTCGCAACTTGCTTTATTTAGTAGTCCCTTTTCACGCTTTAGAATGGTAGGAACTCTGTCTATCAAATTACCAAAATGCTCGAGAGCAGTAACGTTAGTAGTGGTGACCATGTCTCAAGGCCCAAGAAATGCAGTGATTTTCGAATGCCTTAGACTATTAGATTATGGTATATCTAACTTGCATACTAGCATTTCAATAACTATGGTGGCAGTAACGTTAGAGCCAAGTTCACTTTGTAGCAATGCAAACTAAAATAACTAACCAAAAGTAGACAGCTTCGTGGTGAAAGTGCACATTTGATTAACGTTTCGTTAACGTTAGCTACTTGAAACCGAGACAACGTTAACGTTATTTCAAAGTATTCTGCTAAACATTAACTGTCATTTGCAACCTGAATGCATGGCTCTAAGAGACTGCCTACATACTTTTCAAGCAGCTATTAGATAATGAGCATTAACAAGTAGGTATAACGTTAAATGTCTACCAAAATAATTAACTTAGCTTACAGTTAATTGTTAGCCTTAAAGCTATTCTGACGTTATGCTCCTTGCTAAACGCAGCTAGCTTCTTAGCAAAGTTAACATTGGCCAAGACGGGCCAACCAACGTTAGCCAGCTAACGTGAACTAGTGCTAGCTAGCTGGGACAGGTTGAGTAGGTGGTCTTGACATTCTTATTTACCCGTATTTTCTTGCTGATTTCTGTCCCAATCTCCATGTCTGCTGTGGTATATTCCAACACAAAAGATGATCAGTCTGCAAGAGAGTGCTGAGGAGATATGTATGGATGATATGAAACAACTAAGTACACCACACGACTAGCAGCATTACAATCACTGTACCCTTCCTTAACAGTGGAAACTGGTATAGTGCATTGTGGGAATTATAATCTAGTTCTTCTATCAGAGAACGTATATGATTCTATCAGCTATCCGAAAAGCTATGTGAAAATCCTATGGTGAAAACTCCTTATTGTATGACTTCTAAGAAAGTGTGTGCATTCTCTGAGAGGTAAAAGTCATTCATGTTTCATTTATGTTGCTTTGTAAACTAAAATCACTTTTTGCATATAGCGCCTCTAGTGGCTGGTAGACTTGTGACGTCATGACCATTAGGTTCAAGAAAACCAAAAATTGCTGTAGAGATCGCCGGGTGCAGTGGCGTGCGCCTGTAATCCAAGCTACTGGGAGGCTGAGGCTGGCGGATCGTTTGAGCTCAGGAGTTCTGAGCTGTTGCGGACTATGCCGATCGGGTGTCCGCACTAAGTTCGGTATCGATATGGTGCTCCTGGGGGAGCCCGGGACCACCAGGTCGTCTAAGGAGGGGTGCACCGGCCCAGGTCGGAAACGGAGCAGGTCAAAGCCCCCGTGCCGATCAGTAGTGGGATCGCGCCTGTGAATAGACGCTGCAGTGCAGCCTGAGTAATATAGCGGGACCCAGTCTTTTTCTGTCAAAATTTGTTTGACGTGTGGAAATGGTTAACTAAACATTTTTGCTTGATTATCAAATCGTTAAAATTGGCAATCCATGTAGACCTGTAATCATGAAACATAAACAATATTTTAATATAAAAAAAAACCTCAAAGGTTCACGCATTTTGAGTGTTTTTAGGTCCAAATGATAGCAAAAACACATCACATTTTGACGTTAAAACTATTAGTTCGTGCTTGTGTTGAGCACCTCCCTCTGGGTGCTACGTGTAATTTCAGGTGTAATTGCGTTGCAATTGGATAAATGACAAGTTGAGGGCGCTGTTTCGACAAATTATTGCCCACCTACAGGCACATCGTTCATTTCAAACACGTTTCAAAGTCCTTGCAAATAATTTATTAGCACTTTAGCAATTTTAATTAACTTCATGTACAAATGTATTTGAAAACCTTTTATATAAAACATTTTAAAAGGTGTATTTTATTGCCATCGCTACATGAAATGTACAGACTGCCTTGGAGTTAACTCACATTCAACACAATGTCAGTTTTAAAGATTACTTTAACAGAGAATCAATCAAACAAAACAAAAAACAGTGTACAAGATGCTCAGTATACTTTGCTGAGGTTTAAGTGACAGCAATTCTCTATAATTTTAGGACAATTTAAAAACTGTATAGTAAGAATAAGTGCATCAGTGAGTGCTGTTTTTAAACAGCTGACTTGTTGTAAGTGGTGCTATGAGAGGAGATGTTCTCTAAAGAGCTGGGTCTTCAGGAGTTTTTTGAAAATGGAGAGGGGTGTCCCTGCCCTTGTAGCAACTGGCAGTGTGTTCCTTATATGTAGTTAGTTCCATACTAATTTCAGTTCAATTTCAAGTGTTAGTATACTTATGGTACCACTACACAGTAACTCATATCATCCCCCATGTGCTTCACCTCACTGTGTGTTCACTGTGTGCTGAGTGTTTTTCACTAATTCAAGGATTAATGCAGAGACCAAATTCCCTCACAGGATCAAAATAGTATACTTATACTTACACACCACCCCCCACCCACCCCACACACACACACAAGGATATTCCAAAGGCACCTGAAGAGGCAGGCCGTGTTCTGTCTAGTACTTTCACAAAAGCTCCCAAACACAGCAATCTTTGACCCGGCTAACATCTATCCGCCACAATCTCAATAAACACAACACAAACACAAACAGATGCAGTTAGGTATATTGTCTTTTTATTTACAGGTCTTACAACTCATGGTCTTCAGGGTGGTAAAGCTCACTCACTAAACGGTATATGTATGAGGGAGCATTTCCACCAATGTTGGAGATGAAGAGTGTGATGAGCTCTGGAGGAACGTAGTCAAACACGGGGCAGTGTACGTTCACCTTGGAGAGGATTTCACCTGGAAATGAAAACCAACATGTGTCTCTCTAATACCCTGTCACACGTGAATCTGATGCCATGGCACAACCAACAACTACCAGTTCAGTTGCAATGTACAAAAAATCCCAGAATTCCAGTTTGGAATATTTACAGTCTGTCCCATTGACTAACAGTTTTGTTACCTTCAGAGAAGGGAAGAACTTCATGTGGGGACACAAACTTGTGGAAAGTGTCCTCTTCATTAGGGAACTGAAAAGGGAGACAGTGATAAAAGCAAAACAGAAAAGAATAAACCGCTTTTACCACTGGCCTTGGCATGGACAGCGAAGCAATGGCAATATTACAGTATAGCTCATCTAAACAAGAAACACAAAACATTTAAATCAAAATAGTCGAGGAAAAAGAAGAACACAAGAATAGATTTAGCACATTCATAGGTTCAAAAGGAAGCGTCAAGCAGTGGAACCTTTCAAAAGAAAGAACAATGTGGATGAGGAATAATAACATGTCAATTTCACATTCCACCTTCCTATTTGTGTTTTTTATACAGGAAGCATGTTATGTAGTTTACCTGTGGCGACAGCTTGAACATCGGAGCACACACAATAAGTGGAGTCGAGTGGTGCTTGGCAGCCAGTGCCAGTGTGTGTGTCCCGTTGACAGCTCGCAGTCCTCCATTTGCCAGCACAGTCTGTGTACCAATGATGACCTAGGCAGTAGACACAAATAATCCACTGAGCAGGGAATACTTAAATATTTTAAAAGCTGCCAGTTTAGCAGCAATATATAAACAATCACTATTACTGACTGGAGAAAATGTATAAATGCAAAAATTCAGTAGAATCCAATGAAGCAGGGTGTATATTTTAAGATCACGTGTCTAATACCATTAATTTATCTATTCATTAACCATTAGGTGTCAATGACGCACAATGTGCATGTAAATTCACACCTTATTAACCCGGGACATCACAGCAAATATGGCAGCATCAGCAATGACAGTTGTCTCAATGTCAGCTTCCGATAGGCTGGTAGCCATCTCATGACCCTGGAATGAATAAGGAAAAAGTCTCATTTGCTGACAGCAAACTAATCAGAAGAGTATATACAAAAGAACAAACAGCAGAGACATACCTGACAGAAAGGAGCACACTCTGCCACAATGACATGGAATTTACGCTTTCTCGCCGCGTCTTTTAAGAAGGCCTCTACTGTTCGAGAGCGTCCAATTGTCATGATGACCTCATTAGAATGGATGTGCTCCAAAGCTTGCATGGCAATGTTGTCTGTGGTTCCCTCTGTAAACAATCAGAAGACAAGTTTGGCTTTCCATCACTCAAGAATGGATGGATTGTTTAGAAGTTCAAGCGAAAGTTGGAGGACTAGCTTCAGGCAACATATTTAGGATTTACCCAATTCAGTGAGGAGCTCGTTTATTGCTTCTATCACGTTAGCTTTAAGTGACGGGAAGTGTTGCCTGAAGTTATCATCGCTCAGTCCCCCAGATGTCAGAAGTTTGTGAAGAGAATCCTGCTGATCAGTTTCTTCACTACTCCCTGTAGACCTGAAGGCATTAAAACAATATCTTTAACATTTTCTTTTCCAATAATGTTTAATGCACTAGGGTGAAATCATCCTTGACCTTGACCCACCTGGCATACTCTTCTCTGATAATCTTCAACACTCTGCGTACCATGTTGCCTACTGTGGTCTCAGATGGCTGAGCAGCTGTCATCCGTCTCCCCTCCTTGCGTATGATCTCCATCAGATCCCCTGCAATTCATTTAACCACATCATGGTGAATTAATAATCTAGTCATGTTAAGTCATGATTGCTGTTATCATTTGCACTGCCATCTGTGTGCATTTCCTCTGATCAGTTGCCACTTCATAAATGAAAACTTTTCGCTGTGTTATTTAAAGTCAATCTGATCTCGTGGTACCAGCCACAGATCGCTGTTAACATTTTTACTGACCAGCGCTGCTCCATCGTGCTTGCGCTGTGATCCTCCGTAACAGGGCTGTGGTTTCTCGGGCTGTCTCTCCAGCACCACGGAGTGGTCCTGCCCCACTTCCTCCACGTTTCAGTTCAGCAAGGAAGGCCTCTATGCGTTCCGAGAGGTCTGTTCCTTTATCGGCACCAGGCATAGTTACTTGAGTCAATAAATGCCAAAACTACTTGTTTGTGTAGGCCAGTCGCTCAAAAACACACTGGGTACAGCCACAGCGTTGACAGCAACATTACCCAGGAAATACTCTCAACACATCCGGGTCAATTGAAAGTGTGAGAAAAGAAATGCCACTAGAGGGCGCTGTATGTCAACATGCCAGTACTTCCTGAATATACTCATCGTGTTTTTTTTGTTCGTCGCAGCGCTATTGCGTGTATTTATACAAATAGCCTGTGTCAGATTTGCGGTGATTTGAAGAAACTCCTAAAAATAACGATGGCATCGAACTGATTGTTTAGTTGAAGCAGGATAGTGGTAATTTACCGCCATATTGGTAGGACCCATGTCGGACAGTCAGGCTCAGAAGAAAGTTCGGAGGCCTCGGGCTACAAAGGCTGAAAAGGGCACCCAGTGTTGTGCATATGGTTGCAAGAAGCGTAAGAAAAGCAGACTTAATGGTAGAAGTGATAGCGAAGGCAGCGAAGACGAAGAGTCGGCCTTAAAGAGATGCCACCCTAGAACATTTCATTCGTGAGTATGCTCTAATACCCTGCAAGCAATAATTGATTGAACGTTATTTTTGTCACAAACCTCAACCTTCATTAAAGTAAATGAATGTAGTGGTAAATCGCCTACGTTCAAGACAATTTGATATGCGCCCTATGCAATTATAATTAGATTGCCTGGCCTACTTGGAATTAATGGGCTGACCATCATAATTAGTGTGAATGTGAAGATTTCAGGTGCTCATTCAGACATTGAGAATATATGCATTGTATAACTGTTGTCTAAGAAAAATTATGTTTTCCATTTTTATTTGGTCTTCACAATATTTAGGCCAACATTATAGGCCCTCTCATTACAAAACACACCCATTGACTGCCCCTGTAAGTAGGCTTACATGTCAGATGTTTTTTCAAGACCAAACAAAAAAAGAAAAGAAAGAAACTATTTGTCATTTGTATTTGACATATATATATATATATATATATATATATATATATATATATATATATATATATATATATCCTTGATAATATAGGCAGCAATCATGATTGGGTCACACATCTTTGTCATTTTACAGTATCCCAAGTGATCCAGAGAGAAGAAGAGCCTGGCTTGTTGGTCTCCATCGAGAGAAATGGACACCTAGTTCACATTCGCGTGTCTGCTCTGACCATTTTAAAGAGAGTGACATGGATAGAACTGGCCAGACTGTCCGGCTTCGTTCTGAAGCCTTTCCAACTCGATTTAAAAGCCTCCCAAAACATTTGAGGATGACTGTGAGTTCTCAACTTCTCAACCAAACAGCTGAATAAATGAAAAGTTCCATATTGTGTAACTAAATTACATGTTTTACATGTCTATTACGTCATATTTTCCATTTATCTACTATTTGTGAGTTTTGGCAAACAGTTGAATTTCTTTTTCTTGGATGTGCCGTGATCCAATAAGCAACAGCTGGACTGCCTTACTGACTGATGAAGTGGTCGGTTAAAGTTAATGTTTATGTAAGGTCACTGCACTATAGCACTATAGTCTCATTATTAGATTTGTTTTAAAATTTGAAACCCCATAGAAAATCATGCAGTCCTCTAAGTATTCAAATTCAATTATTCTAAAAAATACTAATATGAAATTATACATAGTGATACAGAATTATTCAAAATTCTACTAATTAACCATGATTTCATTTTTATGTAGTATCATGTAGTTCTGTAGTTTTTGTTTGAATCACCGATTCAATATTTTGCTTGTTAAAAACATGATATTTTTATGCTCTGTAGTTGGTTATCTGCAAATGTATTTAATTATTCATCCATAATATCAGAAATTGTGTTATTAAATTACATGTTTTTGAATGAGTTTTAAGTGCTTTTGAATGTTATTAATGGGCAATTCCATGGAAAATTACGTTTTTTGTAACATCCATAACGGCAATAAAATGTGATGGTATAGTATGATGTGAATGATTACATGAAATTTGAGCATTTGCTATTTTTGGCTGAAGAATGTACATGAGAAAAAATGCACAAAAAATGAATGTTGTCATTCACATCAAATGGCAAGGCATTTCATTGGTGTTATGGATGTGACAAAAAGTCCATTTTCCGTGGAATTGCCCTAATGTCTTTATTTTACCATTTAGGCACCACCACCAAGGAAACCACCATTAGACCGTTCAAAAGTCATTGCAAGCAAGGCTGTTCAAGAACGTATACAACTTGAAAATACAGTTCCAGAATGCAATCGAGTGTCACCTACAAGAAGGGTACAACTGAGTGACCATCAGTATTACAATCCTGAATGTAATCCTACAAGAAATGTACAACTGGGTGATCATGAGTACCACATCAAGGATTCACCAAAACGATTAACTGGAAAACTTAACTCATCCAATGAAAAAATTGCAATTTTACGAAAGAAACTGAAACATGCTCAGCAGAAATCCAGACGTTTGCAAATGAAAGTCAAGTCACTGAAGGATATTGTAAAACATCTGCGCAAAACACAGAAGCAGCTGGAGTTGGGAACTTCACATGAAAATGTGTCTTCTGAAAACAGTTCAAAAAGTAATATGAAAAATACGTGACCGTGCTAACACAGAAACGGTTTGATCAGAACAGGAAAGGACTATCAAAATCCCAGTCCTTAAATGTCAGTCAGATAACTGGCTGTGCCATGGTCACAGAAAATACTTGCTGGAAAGTATCTTAAAAAGGTACTAGGACATCGTTATACTCTGATGGAAGTTTGACCAGCATTCTGTCAACACCCCGGACCATGACAAAACCAATACAAATAAACAGCAAGATAAACATGTTGGAGGTGTTAGACATTGTGAAATTCTGATTTATCTGGATGTCCCTTGTCCCTTATTTTGAAACTCTAGTAGTCCTGCGATTTTTGAAACTAATAGTCCTGCGTCCAACTTCAAGTTCTGTGTCTAATCGCTCTCCATTTATTGATTATTGATTGTCAGCACCTTGCTCAGTGATAAATCCAAAAGGTGAAATTGTTTTTTCAGGAGATGGTTTGAGATATTTGAGTTCAGGACTCCATATTTCTCTTTTGATAAACCTCTCTATTGTAACCAACTAAGTGTGAAATCTGCACTACAGCATAATTATCATAATTAAGATTGTCACTTAAAAGGTTAATCAACAGCTGTGGAAGTCTTGCTCGAATACTTTACATATTGTCTGACTCAAAATTCCGAAGTAGCCCTCTGTATCAAGACAGTATTTGGTGACCTAAATGGTAGTGTGTGTATAAATTGTGAGAATACACATTGGCTTATTAGGGAATTAAAGACTGCTTTAACCGAATGGTGGCATGGTTCCTCGTAATATGTTGAGTTTTCACTGGTTGGCAGATGGCAGGGCTGTTTAACTGTTAACTACTGTAATTCCAGTCAAGGAGCAATACACCAAAGATAATGGTAATAAAGGGTCGCATGACAACTTTTAGCAGACTTGCAATTAAGTGTTTCAATAACAGATAAAAATCATAATGATCACATTTTAAGAGCATTGGAATTGTGGTTTGTCTTTGTATTTGAGGTAACATGTGGAACATTGGTGTCCTATTGTTTTGAGAGATGGGGTCTTTTTTTAAGCAAACATGTTTGCACAGGTAGGCAAAAAAAAAACAACCTCCTACTATAAAAAAAAAGAATTTTCACTTCTAAATGAGACTGAACTCTGATCTCCAACTTGTCTAGAATGAATTAGTTTGTCTTTTGTCTGCTGAAGAAGCAGTGTGCTGTGTCTAACTAAACCGCCTCAAACCAAACAAATTAGTTGGTTAGGAAATTATTTACAAAGGCAATCAAATTTTAATTTTTATTGAATGAAAAACCCATTTTCAACATTCAAAATGCAAATTACAGAATTCAAGAAACAATGGGGATGTGTGCATCAGTGTAAATATACCAATAAGCGGTCATATACCTTGTAATTGTAGATTCTAGGGAATTTGTTGTGAAGTAAAACCGAAATAAGTTTAATGGTGTAACATTTATCCTCTATCCATGCCTCAACTTTGGGAAAGTAGAGCATGGATGACTTGTTCAAGCCAAACTTTATCCAGGGTACAGTTTCCTGAAACCATAAAAATTTCAGGAAGAACAACACCTTTGAAAATATAGGCATTTTTCATATTAACATGTTCATTACCAGTAAATTGTGGTACGTAAACTTTTAGAACAGGTTACAAATGTTATCAAAACTCAAATGACAAAACATACAAATACATGGCATGGTACTAAATGGGGGGTGGGCTATATCCCAAGACCAATATCCCGTCTTGTCAAGGATAAATTTACTACAAGCAACTCAAACTTGATTGTGGTAAAAGTTGTTGTCACAGAATAGTCAATCCCATACCTCAAAGAAACCCAATGCGAGCCCCAAATCATTTACAGTGATTAAAACAAAACCCAAAGCTAGGAGTTACTTAATCTGCCGTCAGACAAAAACATTCAGTAGTTGAAGAGAACATCTTGTCTAAACAAAACAAGCTTATCAATTATACCAAATATGCACCAAGAGTCTTTTTACCAACAGCAAAACTGTAGCAATAACTAAAATGAGTTTGTACATGTTTGAGGGCTTACTACAACAGAATCATAGCGTGGAGAAAGAAGACATAAAAAAAAAAAAAACGCCAAAATATGCAGTAGGAGAACAACCAATAGTGCATTCCTGTTCCCCTGGAAACTAGAATTCTCCTTCTCTCCAGCCCTCAACTGCCGGAACGTTCCTCCAGCCAAGGAGCCGGGTGCAGGGGGGGGTGGAGGGATATTTGGATCCCCTGAGCAAAACCAGTCTCACTCTACTCAATGAGCTTCTTGGCCTTGAAAAAGCGGCGCAGGTAGAACACCTGCCAGGTGGCAAGCCCAATCAAGCAGCACATGGAGAATATGCTGAAGTACAGGACGCGTGTGTTGGTGGATTCTGGTGTTTTAAAGAAAAGGTAAACATAGAAGGTGGTGAGGAAGAGTTGTAAAGATTGAATGATACTGACAGATAAAAGTTCACAAATATCAACACAGATAAGTTGTATGCACATCAGTCAGTAAAATGATAAGGAGTTCCACTTCTCTTGCACATGTACATCTATTGTGAATACTTATGCATAAATGTAATTAACACTACCACACAACACTGTTACATTGTATTTAGTGGCATCACTGGCACTGCCAATCTGTGATCTTACCATTGGTATCCCTCATCTCCTCCTCTCTTTTCTTCATATATGCAAAATCATTGACAATGGACTCCGACAGATCTTCCAGTCGCCTCAGCTCGACCTCCAATGGTTTCAGCTTCTCCACTTTGGCAATCTGACAGGGAAAAGATTGCCTCGGTTGAGAGCGACCACATGGTCTTTTTCCCAGCGGAATGATGGTTTGAGCAGAGTTGTGCACACACAACCTTGAGACCATTTGCACAATTCCTGCCGTGCATGTGAGAACTCAATGCAAATGTCCATATTTTAAATGTTTTTTATTTGTTTGTCAGATAGTTATTAGCAGAGTTAAGGTATTGTAAGACATGCTGAAGCTGAAAGCAGCTATCCATATGTAGTTCCACAGTGCCACACTATAAGTACTCAGATATACAGAATGTATATCCCATAAGTTCAAGGATATTTGGTACTGGCTACACAACAGGATTGGTATACATATGTGCACAACTTTTGGTTGTGCCAATATTCAGACACAGCATAATAAGACCTACATAATGTCTACTCTGTCTGTGTCTACTACTGCCAACTACCAACCTCCTCGTAATTCTTTGCCTCCACACCATGCTTCATGTCCAAGTTGACCAGCTGATCAGGGACCCTCCCAGTTCCTGATGTTACAAAGCAAAAATAATTGTTTAAGGAAAAAATATTAAAACATATGCTATTCTCATTCAGCTTTATCAGTACAGTTTACCAACTTACCACACCCCACATGAAAATATTATAACACACACCATTAGCCAGCAGTTATATGACAGTTCCTAGGTTCTTGCTCCAGACACCACAAAGTTGTAATACTTTTCAAGCCTCCACAATTTCTGAAGTAGTACAACTTGTAAACTCACCCATTGGGGATTTGCTGTCAAAACAAGCTTCAAGCATGTCGTAATCCTCTGTGGTGAAGGCGAATTTTCCCTTTGTGGCATCTTCTTTAGAATAAAGAATATGGCCTGAGGAATCCGTGATCTAAGAAATGAGGAGGGAGGGGGGTATTTAAATATTAATGTATTTAGACTGAGTGTGCAATGTCTACTACGGTACATCATGAACACGACCAGGTGTGCAGGACATGTGGCCACATACCTGTATTTACGGTTCATTTGTTTCAGACAGGTGTAACTTTATGGAACGTCCCTTTAGCCACTACGATGGCTTGTTCAACATATTTAACTTAACGTTCCCAGACAAGCCATACCGGACTGTACGATGGCAACAGAGGCATATTCTTCACTAATTTTGATCTGGGCATGGTTTAGTACAATGCCTTTAACATGCAGAATAAATAGCAGTCAATCTGCTATTAGCACAAATAAGACTGACGTGTAACATCCTGAATGAACCATACAAATGGTTGCCAGCTTGCTGGGCCTTCAAGCTAAAGCTAGCAAGCTACCAAGAGCGGCACTTCATATACATCTATTTGGAATCAGTGCAACTATCCACAAGAAGTCAAGATTTTAACGCGAAATGAATGTAAAAATACCGACAGATTATCAAGCAGAACTTCAGATAGACTAGTTACCTCGCAAAATCCTGTCAAACCAGGAAGACGCCGTTGTTAGCTGTCAGCTCACTTGTTCTAAAGATGGGATGTTGGGCCCCCATCGCATTCTTGCGCTAACGCAAGCTAGATAGCTATAGTGCTATGGCTCCAAGTTAGCCTGTCAGTGAACGACTGGCACAACACTAATTATTCTAGTAACGATTTAATTGATGCAGTTCACATATTATGATATAAAGCAAGATATATCCTGGTGTGATTATCGTCCGTCTTAAAATATGGTCATGTCTAGCTAAAGCTAGCTAGCATTAACGTTAGCTTATCACTCACCTTCAGGTTAGTTTTCGTGCTCTGTTGTTCACTAATTTCATACTCTCCTGTTACAAGCACATCTTTGTGGATTTCTTCCCGTAGACATTTCCTTGTGTTGACCGGTAGAAAGAAAGAAATTGATACCACTGATTCCAGTAAAACTGGTAAAATCAACAGCGCACCGAGCCGATTCATGGCTGCTGACTGCACAGCAGTTCCTGGATTTCAGAACTGGGGGACAGGACAGCGAAGAACTGCTGATGATACTAGCGAGCTAATCTGCTAATGCTACGTATCGTAGTACTTCTTCTACGACGTGGTCGGGATGACGGGCTTCGATTTACTGCCACCTATTGTACGGAGTGTCTGTTGCAAGTGAGACATTGTTGAGATGCTGGGCAAAGATTCTAGAATCTTTGATGCTGGGATTGTTCAAAAAGATCAGTGGTGAGAAAACAGTGATTCTGATGACCTATTGACAAAGAATTTCATTACTTATCATTTATTTTATGAGTACATGACAAAAAACTACTTGATTACTACGTATAATTAATTATTTAAAGTTGAGCTGGTTCTTGAGCAAAATAATTTAATAAGCCTACTTACAATTACTTTTATGAGTGCATGACAATAAACTACTTGATCTTGAAATATTATTATGATGACCTAATGCACACACACATGCACACACATACACAAATGCACACAAGCACACACACACACACATAAACACAAATACAGTAGGCTACACAGACACACACGGGTCATTCTATAATTCAGGGTACATTTCAAGTGTGAGAAACCAAAAAAAAATGTAAAGAGTTTTTATCATTAAACTTTTTTATAGTCATAGAACACACTTCAAAGTTAACATGACAAGTATTTGCTGAGCTTAAACCTGTAAGACTTCAAGTAATTATTTGAAAACATTATGTAATAACAGAAAAATCTGTCAACTCTGTTAGAGACAAACTCGGTCAATTATATAAATTTAGCTAATGTGATACCTTTTTAAATGATGCCTTCCCTAAGAGAACTTTTGTCTCTACAGTCACTGTAGCAACTTTGAATTTGATAAGATTGCTACTTTTTGTCCTGAAATAAAAAAAAACAGCACATTCCACTGGCAAGCTTCCAAGAGGTGCATTTTTTTTAAAAGTTAGCTTTTACATACATCATTTTAAAAAAGAAATCATGTGGTAAAAATATTAGTTGTAACACAACTTCTGATATACATTTGAAACTAAAAACATATTTAGTCATCATTTTAAGAGCAAACTCTTAAATTAACAGAGACTCTCTCATTAAATGCAATTGAAAACAGAGTTGACAGCACATCATTGTCAACCCTGTTATCATTAATCTATGCAGAATTAACACAGAATTAACAGAGTTGACGATAACAGAGTTGACATTTCCCATCATTTTGTGGCTTAGGTCCACATCCTAGCCTCAAACTAGTTACTGCATGATATGTATTAACCAAAATTTCATGGCTTTTAATCATATTGTTTTTTAAAAATTGAGTGAGAGTTTCACTCCAATAACGCAATAACAGAGTTGACTATATTTGGTGTATCCTCAACATTTTGTTCAAATGAATGAGAGAAGAAGCTTAACATATCTCACTGCCTTTCCAAAGTTTCCTGTCAGACGAATTGACATCTCTTTGTGTAGGCGTCATGCTTCATATTCAAAGTCTGTGTGGATTTTAAGCAGTTGTATAACAGAGTTAACAGAGTTGACAAGAACTTTGACAGACCAAACTTATATTTTTATTACACTTAAATCTTGCATAATAGATTAGATTAGATTAGATTTAACTTTATTGTCATTGTGCAGAGTACAAGTACAGAGACAACGAAATGCAGTTTGTGTCTAACCAGAACTGCAAAAAAGCTGAAAAGTGCAATGTGATATACAAAGTAGGTGGTGCATAGACAGGACAAAAGATATAGTGCAGTGTAGACAGTATTAGTTGTTTTCAGAAGGTGGTTTAGAGTAATTAAATATAAGTATGTGCAGTGTATTAGCAGTAACCTTATAAGAGCAGAATATATATATGGCTATGTAATATGAACAATAGATGAACAACATGTTCAGATGGCAGTACTATTATAGTAGTAGTAGAACAATATAGATATGCAGTGTATTAACAGCATATATTACAGAAAAACTGAATAAATATGGATATTAAGTATAAACCATAAACAGCTATGTACAGTACACAGCTATGTGCAGTGTGGTAACAGTACTGTAGTGCAGAAACAGTAACATTATAATAGTATTAAGAATAAGTGTTATGTGCAGGATGAAGAGCAGTAGAATATGGTTATGTATAAGTGTAATTACAGTATGTTTGTAAATAAAACACTATGGTGTTATTACATTACTACTAGTGTTATAACAGTAAATTAATCTCCAAAAAATAGATCGTTAGACTCGATAGCATCATGTTATAGTAATTTAGTTCATATTTTGTGGATAAATTGGGTCTAAAATAAATATAAAGCATTGTTATTGGTGAAAGGGTGTTTTAATTGTTCAAAATGTATTCCATAAAAAAATATTTTTTGGATAATAGCTAAATCTTTATCATGGAGACGGGAAATGTACCCTGAATTATAGAATGACCCACACGCACACACACACACATAAAAACACACACGCACATGCATGCACCCACACACCCCCACACACATGCACACACACACACACACACACACACACACACATAAATACATCCACACACACACAGATAAACACACACACACAGATACACAAAAGCAAACCCAAACATGCACACACTCATTTACATACACAAAAGTCCCAAGAGTAGTGGATGGAGTAAGAGATGGAGACAAATTGACAAGCATATTTTTTTTTTTTTTTTCGTAGAGAATGCAGGACTGAGCGGCGGTCATATTTTGTACCACATTGCGGTACATTTAGTTTGTGTAATGTTGAAGCCTTTCTTTGGGGCAATACCAAAATGATCCATTAGATGACAGTATGATAACATAGATTATATGTGTTGGCATATCTCAGATTACACACATGAATCAACTAACTCAATCACAACTAGAAAATGTAATTTCGAGGAAATTACCAGTGCGTGAAAATGCAAAACATACTGTATATTAATATAAAATGCAAAACAAACTTTTATTTGGAAACAGTTGTGGGCAGAGGAAACAGTTGGCAGGAGTCATAGTTGATAACAACTGACAGTTAAAATGGCTGAACAGTTAGTTGAGTAGTTTGTTGTGGGCAGAGGAAATAGTTGAACAGGATCTGTAGAGAGCCAGATCGTATGCTTAAAGCCTGAGACAGAGTATATAGTTTAAAAGTTAAATGTAGATAGTGTAATGGATGTTGATAGACAGAAAGTTGAATGGATGTTGATAGGCAGATTGTTTAATGGATGTTGATGGGATAGTTTAATGGGTGGATGAGTGAATGGTTTGAAGAGGATGAATGGATAGAAAGTTGGATGGAATGTGCCTTATATCTTTGTAGAATGGAGATACACAGAGAGAGTTGGCCTAGTTAAGCAGAAAGCAGTTGATACAGGTGCAATCAGTTTAACTGGCTTTTTGATGGGGCCTAGTTGAGCAGCTGGAAGTTGATACAGGTGCAAATAAAGTTAATTAGCCCATTGTGATGTCATAGTGCAATGCAAAGTCTATGGGGGAAAATAAGTTTGTTTTTTATTAATATCTCAAAAAGTATAAAGTTTACAAAAGTGAAAAATACATTCCTCAAGTGTCCTTTTCAAGACCTATGTTACAAAGTTTGAACGAAGTTTCTACGTTAACTGAATGAAGCTGAATTAGACGCAGAAATTTGGTGGGAAGAAGAAGAAGAAGACTTTATAAGATAACAAAACAGTGCATTTTCATGCACTGTAATTAAATTAAATGACAAATAAACACACAACACAACCCAGTAGAGGGGTGAAAAAAAACAAAAATGATTTACATTTTGAAATACATTCACAGAATTAATATCAAGGCTTAGCTTGTCTTTTTTCTTTTTTGTCTTTTATCACGGTATCACAGAATCTCACCCATTGTTTTTAGGAGCTGATCCTCCTTTCCTACCCATCTCATTCTTTATTTTCACTCTTTAAGAAAAGTATGGTTCCATTTCATTTACTGCTTTCAGCTTGAGTAAACCTGAGTAAACCTGAAATCGCTACAACAAGTAAATGATTTTTCCATGACACCTTGGCTGAGATACAAGGAGGCTTACAAGACTATTAGTATAATGCATTATCCTGCGCTACACCTTAAAGGGCGTATCTGCTGTGTGTCTGTAAATTAAAAGCCATAAATTCAGCCTTAGAAGGTTTTAGCAATTAGGACCAATCACCTGTCAACCACCAACCACATTTCCCTTTTATAAGTGTGGTTTGGAAGGCAAGACAGAAATGTCAGAGCAGATAATTAAGCATACAATATTTACATTTTGGACAGATATGTACTGAATGAGGAAACACAATCACAGTTTTTACTGAATACTGAGCGAAAAAATCACTGATGTTTAAAAAAAAAAACATGAAAGAGGAAGAGATGAGCAATTACCTTAGAGACCCCCCCTTGGTAAAATCAGCATGGAGTGAGGTCTCTTGCAGTGATCGCCTTACCTTCCACACCCCTACAGACCATACATTGTTCACCTTCCCAGTATTTACAAGCAAGCATCTTATTACAATCATACAAATTCAACTATTGTAGTAACAGTTGCATGTTTTTACAATCAGAAAGGGATGAAAAATAAACTGGAGGCGAGTGTAAGGTGATCTGAAAATAGGAGCAATCACATTTGCTTTTATGGAATTGCATCAAGCTGTTCCCTCTCTCATCACTGCACTCAAGATTATTTCCGTGCAGGATCCTCTCCTTGTCTCCTCTCCTCCTCTCCCGCTCCTCCCATCCCTCTCCTCTCAAGCATACCCTGCCTGTCTGCTTCCTCCCCTGGGCTGAAGCACCGACGTAGGTTGGCGTCACAGTGTTCTAATTTTACCACTGTTGATGCTGATGTTAAAAGAAGCGGCGGGCACCTGCTATTTCTGCTTCTACATACGCTCCCCAGGGCTGGCGAGAAGTATTAATAGATAGTTATTACGCGCTGTGTGATTTCACATCAGGGGTAACATGGAAGGCCATGCTTTGCTTTTTTATTAGCAACTTAATATAAAAAGGTATCACGAAATCTCACCCATTGTTTTTATTACAGGAGCGAAATGGTCTTAATTTCCTATTTTTCACTCAGATTAAGAAAAGTATCGGGATCCCATTAATTGATATTGAGTAAACCAGAAATGTACGCTAGAACTTATAGTGTTAGGGTTTCCATGGAACAGACAGGTTTATCAAGCAGCAGGTCAATAATTTCCCTATGACACCTTGGCTGAGATACATGGAGGCTTAACTAAGACTATCAGTGTAATTCATTATCCCACGGTACACCTCAAAGGGTGTGTCAGCTGTTAGCTAGTTATTGCATCACCTATCACACACTTGATCTCCTACACATTACTCTTCCAATGAGGTCACTGTTCCAGATAAACTAGCATATGGGAGCAGTAGGAAATGATGAAAGAAACTGATGGTGACCACAGTCAACACACCCCAAATGTCACTAATGAAATATATCTCTTGATGCTCGGGATTATGAAATAGAAATTAGGCCTATCTGAATATCTCTTGATGCTCGGGATTATGAAATAGAAATTAGGCCTATCTGAATATCTCTTGATGCTCGGGATTATGAAATAGAAATTAGGCCTATCTGAATATCTCTTGATGCTCGGGATTATGAAATAGAAATTAGGCCTATCTGAATATCTCTTGATGCTCGGGATTCTGAAATAGAAATTAGGCCTATCTGAATATTTGAATATCAAGTCTGAGGAAATGACTATAGGCATTAGCTAAGCCCTGTTCTGAGTTACTGTACAAAACTCACACACCACACTGTCTAAAATAGGAGTGGTTAGGTCTAAGAAATGTAAAAAGAGGGGAAATTATGTTATATTATTATTAGTGTTACGTCAGAGTATGTCTTCCATAGCAATGCAGTTCTCTCAACGTCTTTTTCTCTGTTAGTTTAAAAATACACAGATCCTAGCACAGGCTACGATTTTGTCATAACTGAGGGGAAAAACACACCTTGTTATTGCCATCTGATGGTGATTTGTGTAGGCTGAATGTGCAGTATGGAGATACTTTTTTTGTTCATGTGTCATATACCCGCTGCAGGAATCGTCTGTCACGTAGGCTATTTCATGTCGCAGAGGTGCCAGGGGAAAATATATTCTGATTAACCCTGTTTTTTTTTGTTTGTTTTTTTGCTTTTATCTTTGAGCACCTGCTATGTCTTTCATACGAATTTTCAATAAACACGATCCGACAAGAACACAAGGCAATCTATCATGGTGTCCTTACATAGAGCCATCCGTCAGTCTAAATAGTAGCCTATCTCATTAGCCCAATTATTAGTAGCATATAATGCTCCTTGGGCTAATGCTTAGGAGACGTCTATAAGAGCCAACAAATCAGAAACGCGTGCTTATCTTCCCCATAACTGCAATACAACGCACCAACATACTTGTTAATACCAATCCTTGATCACAAGATTCATTATCTGTTCAGGTTGTCTGAAAGCTCTCTAGAAATTTCCATTCAAAAGAGAACAGTAATAAATTCCATATATGGACACGGAAACATGACGTTATTCCGTTGGAGTAATGCGGGACGAGGAGGAAAAGAACGCAATGACGCGATGACGTCAGCATCGAACGCGGAGACGGAAGGCTTTTTGTCATACGCAAAAAAAAAAAAATCCGCGAATCCACTTAATTTGACATGATTTTGATTTTCTAGGCCCATCGTTTCACAGTTAACAGGAATAATTGTGGGTGTTGAAGAAGCCTACATGTTTTCATGTAAGCCTATACATAACCATACAGTTCAAAGAATTAATGACAAATGTCAGCAATAATTTCTTGCTGTTTAAGGAAACAAACTCAAGTTTACATTTTAAATAGATTTATTGTCACGAGCTTTGCAGACAAGATTTAACTTTGCTTAATTAAGCATTCAGTATCAAGTACAAAAATAACTTTAAGTTTCATAAATTAAACACAACGTTTTCACAGAAAACTCATGTAGTGAGACCATTCAGACCATAGTAAGACAAACATTTTTGTGGAAACAAATTCACTCACATTCTTACAACATGTAACAAATCTCTTGATATCTATTGCTCTGAGCTTATGTCAGCAGCACCTAAATAACTCCATTATCTAGCACCAATAAAATATTAGAACTACAAATTTAACCAAACTATATTTATGTAGAACTGGTTAAACCATGCTTTAGCTTGCTACATAATAAAGAGGCTGAGAGGATGATAAATAGGGTAACTACAATATATATTTTATAAAGTTTGTTTGTTGTTCGACTTCTCCATAGCCTTGTGATCAACTTAGCATTATGATGTATAAACATTTATGTTGTAGATGGCTGTTACAAGGCCAGCAGGGTGGGGGAACTGAGAGAATCTGAGGACTGGTCGTTGCTGCTGCTACCCCTGCGATGGGCCAGTCCACAGGTGGGGAGAGCTTCACTCTCGGGATAGGTAAACGTGAAGGAAGACGTGTAGGTGGTGCAGGCAGGGGTGCAGGTGACTACCGGCGTGCACAGCGGCTCCAGGTCGTTGTTGGCTGAGGTGTAGAGAGGCTCCCAGTCCTGGGTGTACAAGGAGCTGACGAGATCCATGTCGGGGACAGAGCGCACGGTCTCCAGCTCGCTCTTGGCGAGCAAGTCCAGCGATTCCTCCAAGGAGCAGTCCAGGTCAGCCATCTTGACTGTCGTCATGTCGCTGACCACGCTAGGGCTGGAGAACAGTGAAGTGGAAGAGGTAGTGGCGATGGGGAGCTCAGTCGACCTGGAAGACCCGGCAAGGGTGCTCAGAGGTTGGGCGACTGGCTCAAGCAGGATGGAATGGGAGCAGGAAACGGGAGCTTCAGGAAAGGCCTCTGGCAGGTCTGAGGGAATCTTACAGATGGGCTTGTGAGCTGCCAGAATAAACTCCAACTTTTCCTTCTCTTTCAGCAGATTGGCAATGTCTGTCTGAAGAGCGGATTTCTCATCCTCCAACTCATCAGTTTCCTGTGAGGAGAGCAAGTGTAAGAATTTAATGTCATGTTCATACCGGTCTATGTTTGAAATGGCCATAACATGTCATACAGTGCATGTGTCAGTTCAGAAATCGAAGTTTAATACTTACAGCTTGCAGAGTATCTGTGAGTTCTCTTCTTCTGTTGCGACACTTTGCTGCAGCCATCTTGTTGCGTTCACGACGCACTCTTTTCTTTTCCTCTTCCTCGGGGGAAAGCTATTAAACACAATAAAAAGGGAACGATTTAGAGTTGTTTTCAAGTATACATTTTCAGTGTATAGTAGGTTATATTGACGGTCATTCTATAATGTTGATATCAAGTTGATGTATCTACCTGTTCAATTTTGCCCCTTCTCCCAGAGCTTTTAGCTCCTGTAGTCTTCAGGCCTGGGGTACGGTAGGCAGAAGTGGAGTTTGCACTGTAGGGATGTGCCCGGGTATTGGAAGGGGCCACTGAAGACACCACTGGCTGTACCATCCACCGCAAGTCAGGACAAGATGATATAGCAGTGACAGTTGGGATGAAGGAAGCACTGGTGACGCTGAGGTCTGTAAAATCCTGTAAAAAAAAAAAGACACCAAAACATCAGTGAAACAAGCCCATGAGAGAAAACCCATGTTATGTTATGAGCACCAGCCATTTCACCCTAAGCAAGTTAAAGAGGTTGGCCAATTTATGGACATTTGTTAAATATGAAATTGCGACTTCTTAAATACAAATAGCCTGTTTCAGGCATTATGCATTTTGATTTTCATCTCTAAATGTCAACAGTTAACTTACTGATGTATGCACTTATTGTTTAGAGTATCTTTGAACTTGAAGACTTCAACACTAGGCTGTGAGCACCCAATTCGACCACAAAAGTATAGCAAAGAAACGACCATTAATAAATGAATGAAACCATACCTGAGATTGGCTTAGTGGAGAGCCCATGCTCGATTGTGATCCAGCAGGCGACGGATAGTAACCAATGTTATCGATGTTACTGGGGGAAGCTGTGCTACAGCGTGAGGAAGAATCGCAATCCGTGTTAAAAGTGGTAAACATCATTGTAGTAATCCGAGGAAGCTTGGCTCGTCTCGTCGAATTCGGTAAATTCTCAAAAGACTTGAGCTGTTTATGTTCCTCTGTTGCAGGATCGCTGTCCCTGCCTGTAGAATCCTTTCTCGTATTGCTTGATCCTTTGCTTGTGAAGTGCAAAGTTTGTACTGGCTACTTCCCGACTTCGCTTCTAATATATGCATTCAGAGCTAGTGACGTAGTAAGGGGCGGGGTGACTAGAGAGAAAAAAAATGTTCTTACAGTAAAAACTACGGTTCTAAACACACATAATCAATACTGCTGAACAATTATGTCGTATTTATCGATCTGTGGGAATCTATAGAAAAGTAATTCATTTTTATAAGTGATTTATTTAGGCCTAAGTGATTAAATATCTGTAATCGGCCTCCTTACGACTGCAGAGTCGAACGTTCCATGGCAGGGTATCCCGAAAAATACGTCACACACCTAATATGGAATGCATCCTGAAAGGGCGGGACTTACGGGAAATGCACTGTGCCGACTGTGCCCCTAATATCAGATGCAATTGGCTGACAGTAACATGACGTTATGTAAGCACAATAGCCTACAGAAGTTGAGTGAACTTGTGGACGACATAAACAATGTATAAACAATGCAACCCATTTTTTTTGTTCATTCTTTACTTTTTGCATCGATTGTTCACGAAATAAATGATTGACTATAAGGATTGTTCACGAAATAAATTATTGACTATAAGGAACATTTTATGGGGAACACATTGACCTTTTAGTTAGCAAAGAACGTATTGGTAACTTTAACTGCGTTATATTCTTCATTGGCCATAGGCCTATAAGTATAGGCTATGTAAGCCTATATTTTATTTACATTGACCTACAAACGTAGGCTATAGACCTAGGTAGTCTGAACTGCCTGAGCAAGCAGTATTATGATTATGCAATGTCTGTTTTTTGCCGATGTTTATCTTGCCTACCTTTGTGGAATGCTAAGGGTGTGTCTGCCGTTTAGACTGGCAGAAGTTGTTCTCATGTAGATTTCCCTTGGGTGTTCCTAGTCATGTTGTAACCCAAGCTTACTTCAAAGACATATGGGCTTGACCTAGTGCCTTTTGCAGGAGCTGTTGGGGTAGCGGCCCGCTCTGTGAACACCTATTGTCCTAGGCCTCTCTTTTTAAGCCAGTCAGCTTTTCAGAAGACACTATCAATTAGTCAGTAGACTGCATCTAAGAATAAATATTTGTATTCATGTTTAGGTCTGTCCTTATAAGATAGGCCTACAGGCCTAGCCCCAACTACTTGAATTATTATTATTATTATTATTATTATTATTATTAGACTATTGTTATTTGTAGGCTTTTTACCATTTACTATTTTATCTTATGGGCTAGTTTACTCCTCTTCAAAATTAAAATAATTATTAATTACAGTTTTTATATCCTTGCTAAAATGTCTGTGTCAACCAAAAACAAAAACAAGGTTATACAGCCTTATCAGCGTTCCAAGACAGATTCTCTTAGCCGTGTTTCCCAAGTTCATGTTTTGTTTGACATGTGCCGTTGCCCTGGTAACGTCCCGCCCCTTCGCGTCAGTGACGCTCAGTACTCATGGTGCTGCACTGGGCAAAGTTGCGGCAAAGAGCAAACAGACCGAATGCAAACTATCACGGGTTGTTCCAAGACAACTGTTTGTTTTGTTGTTCGCAGGTTGAACAAACAAACATGAGACAAACATGATCCAGATTAGCCTTTTAGTGTAGCAGCCCTAATCTTTAGCCTAGCCTACATTATAAAACTATGCGTCCAACTAGGGTCGCTACATTTGATTTGTGAAAATCCCTCTTTGTAAAAATCTCTCTTTCTCTCTATCGCACTCAAGATGCGTTCCAGTAATGTTCAAGTTGTATCTGCTGCATGATCATCCTTGCATGTCACGGAGTTGGTGCATTCTGGCGTCGTAATAAACATTCTCGAAGAAGAGTGAAAAGCAGTTTGCAGCAAAGCTATTATTTATTGGCTACGTTTTCGTCTCTTGGTGCCCTTGTGTGTGTGCTGCGTGAGGTAGGAGCGGCGGTATGTAGCACAATGTAGCCTAGCCTATGCAATGTTGGGACATTTCCTATTGTCTCTTACCTAGCCTATACTTGACCTGATGCACCCCTTGACGCAAACACACTCCTACTCCCTTTGGACTCCTTTCCCTGCTGCGGCCCCTTTCTGCTTTAGCCTACTGAGCAACTAGGCTAGGCCTACTAGAAAGGCGCGGCAGCTGCTAGGTGATAAGGTAAACGGTATTTCTGCTGCCAATAAAAAAAAAGCATGCATTTTATATCTGTGCACGTAAGCTACACCGGTAAACACAACCAAGAAGAAAGCAGAATAGCCGTTTCATTTAAAACTAGCAAAAATTATAATCAGAAGCTCATTTTAATCAAAAACCGCACGATTCGTGTCCCGGGAATATTAATTATCCGGGACAGTCACTAAAAAAAGAGAACAATCCCTGAAAATCCAGTAGCCTAGGCCTACGTGTGGCAACACTACGTCCGACACAGAAGTAGCCTAGGCTAAAGAGGAAAAGCCTAATATCGCCAGCCTAATCTAACGCAAGCAAGACATTTCAATATATATATATTTTTTCGTAGCCCATTAAAGTTACATTTTAACAACTCAAACTACATTTAAAATTCCGGGAGCTGTTTCGTCTGCATAACGGGCAGCTGACCCTCAAAGGTCTAACAGAAAATGACCAGGGGCGCGGCTGTCGGGAATCACTTGGCTCTGGCTTGAACTAGAGAGGCCAACTCTCACGCCTTCGCCTGAGTGGACGTATTACCTCATGCGAGCTATAAATAGCCAGGCGATTTCAACCAAGGAGGTCTCTTGTCTCCGTGAGAATAGTTGGTTAGCCTATAGCAAGGAGTCTCTGAAAATTAATTGTTTTCTTTCTCGTTTGACCTAGTTTAAGTAGTCTAGACTATTAATTTCATGATGGGCCAATGTTTTTTGTGTGTAGACTATTATATGGCATTGGGATATTATGTTATTGTTATTAACCTATTTGTTTTAAAATAATGTATTTAGGTGATGGCACAAGCAGCGTCTCCCACGTCGTCAGATGACATTCTTTGTGAGATCGGCTTAAAATAGAATGGTCACTACTACTGTAGTTTATATTCCACAAAAGAATAATGCTGTGATAGGCTGCAATGCAGTTTGGCTGTGAGAACCGGAAATGCCATATATGGTCTTAGCAGGTTAACAGCGATTGGCTGCTTGGCTAGCAACCTGTCTGCTGTGCTGTTTGTCATAATTATCACCCTTAAAATAACATCTAAAGAGAAAGAAATGTGAGAGGCAGATTTTTATGTACAAATGTCATATATATTGACATATCCTATATATCAGAGATAAATCTATTTTACTTAGATGGATTATTGCAATACCCCAGTAACAACAGCAGTGTTAATAAAATATACATATCTCTAATAGTGCATTCTAATACAGTAGCTGTAGGCCTAAACATGAGTTTTATTCTGGCAGGTTATTTTCGATGAGGCTTATGCATGCTCAATGTTAGGTAATTGGCAAACAAATGTGTTTATATAGACTTATAATAATGTTTTATTAACGTTATTATTAGCATATGTTTCTTTAAAGTTTGGCTAAAATATCTATGGCCGCTGTGAAAGAATGTTCCATAATGCAGACTGAATATATTTATGACGTCAGACTGTTCATTCATGTTGTTGCACGTGGGCCTATCATTTTGTTTTTTTGTGGGGGGAGTGAGGGAGTATGGTTATAATTTTCTATTATTTGACGATATCTGTATCATTTATTTTATCACAATGCATTATTATTAGCAGTTGCCTGAGCTACTCTAAGATTTTGCTTGACTGAAAAACATAATTCGTTGTGCTAATAGGTATCTCCCTCCTTCTTGAATGGTACAGTCGCACCACACATACTTCATTCATAAAATTTAGGCTCACTATAAAACGAGTAGCCTTACAATAAAACTGCAGATTCCAGATGTGTAAGCAGTGAGGTGACATTACACAATCAAGGGCTGAAATTTATCTAATCACTCTGCCAGGACGCACAAATTGACTTATATTCCTGCAGATTTTTAGAGATGCGTGACTTGAACGTTGACTGCGATTCCATGTCTTGCTCCTCTGTCTCCTCCGTTGAAGACACTGTCGTGATCAACCACCAGCGATCTCCAGCTGAGTCTGTCTCCCGCGCATCGGTGTCCTCCGTGCAAAATGTGCAGGTAGGTGTGAATTGACAGTCTTTGCAATCATTCAAAGTGCACGAATGACGGAAATGTGAATGTGCTATTGACAGCCATATGACCCTGCTTCGTTAAAAAAAACATGATGTCTGTCACGTTGGTGGTTAATTGACATGTACACTTTGAACCATATCAAAGTTGATGCATTAATCAGAAGATTCCCACAATGCGCGTAACAAGCGAACACATGAAATCGAATTCTTTGCTTAAAGACGTCATAATGGATTTGAAATTGAACATATTTTCTTATGGGTTTCAGGAATCGGGTAGAGGGAGACCTGTACCAGATTCTCCTTTTGTTCCAACTGTCACGTCGCAGATGTCCACAGCAGACACGCAGCCGATGGTCCATCCTACCGTCAACACAGTCTCCCCAGCATTAGGCGCTGCAAGGCACAGAAGATCACGGTGCCTTTCCCCATCGTCCTCTTCGGAGAGCGACAGCCGTGAAAAATCATCCCGCAGGAAAAGACAAAAAGATGTACGTCCGCATTCATAGACATGCCCATTGATTCAATGACTTTCTTTTGAAAATGAAAATGTCATTCATGTTGCTGGCAGACTGTCACAGTGAGAACTTTAAGTGCGCACCTTCAAATGAATGATTTCTGTATGTTTTAGCTGATAAGATATTTTACCATGACATTTTTTAAAATATATATATTTTTTCTTGTAAATGTTTCAGCTCACCCCAGAGGAGGAAGAGAAGAGGATGCTCAGGAGAGAAAGGAATAAAATTGCTGCAGCCAAGTGTCGCAACAGAAGAAGAGAGCTCACAGAGAGATTACAAGATGTAAGCAGAATGTATAGCCTGTATGGAAATCTGGATTTCTCCTGCCAGTCTTCTGCACCAGTTTGTCAACCCAGTGCATCATACATGTATATTTTAAGCCTTTGTTTGTTTTCATAGGAAACGGACAAGCTTGAGGAGGAGAAAGCCACTCTGCAAGCTGAGATAGATAATCTCATGAGAGAGAAAGCACAGCTTGAAATGGTCTTATCAGCCCACGAGCCCACCTGCAAGATCACAAAGGATGAGGAAGAGATGCAGCAGAGTCCGCATAGCCCTAATCAGCACCTGCCCCCAGTTCTTGACCCCAGGAAGGCTCCTGAGATGCTTCCATCCCTCCAGGACCTGGAAATGCATGCAGGAGGCATCTCGTCGACCACTGCGATCTTGGGCAACTCTAATATCCTGCTATGCTCCAGTGCCGTGGTGGCCACATCCGAGTTAGAGGCCTTCCTGGGAGTGAAGGAAGAGTCCTCGCGGGAGCCTGAGAGTAGCAGTGGATACGATGTGGCCCCGGCCGTCCCCGACATTGACCTCACCAATTCCCTCGGCATCTCTGACTGGGAGACACTCTACAAGTCCATGGCGGACAACTTGGAGATCCTCAACAGCCCTATTGTGATCTCCAGCCCAACGTGTGGCAGTAGCCTTCATGGGTTTGAGTTCAACTACCCAGATTTTGACAGTTTGGCAGATGACTGTGAATGTGGCGGTCAAACAAAAGGCCGATCGGATATGGTTAAAGATATTCTGAACTCCCCCACACTTTTGGCTCTGTAGAAATTCAGAGTCTGCAGGGAAGGTTCAGGTAGACCAGGGAAACAGGTGGGAGGGGGATGTTACAAGTTTATACGTACAGGGTTGTGTAACCCCATATCAATTATTCTGATAATGTTATATTTGACTGTGCCTGCACTTAAAATTGACCTCTTCCAGACACACTGTGTTCGTCTGAGTACTGTTGTTTACATCAAATGCATATTATATATATATATATATAAATTGTTGTCATTGGATCCTCAAATGGAAATTGAGATGTGTTATCATAAACTTAGAATGCACATAGAGATTTGGTACTGTCTGTGTTCTTTGTTCTGTATGGCCTGATTGTGCCAATGTGTCAAATTGTACAAGGTACAAGGTACAAGGAAGTTTATTGTCACATGCATATAGTTACTGGAAGTAAGAAATGCAGTGAAATTATGTCTGGTGTCAGCCTATTTGTGCATTAATGGGGGGTAAAAAGTGCAGTAGAAGAGGGGTTTAGTAGATTAAGTGGCAAGGGCTGCATAAAAAAGGTGGGGGAGGATTGGGATTGGGTGGGGGGCACCAACAAGGAGCACCCAAATTGTGATGACTGACTTGAAAATATAGGCCTATCATGTGACATTTTAAAACATAGTTTATTTTTTTACCTTTACATCTTTAAGGGTTTTCCAGTTATGCAAAAATGAGGTTGTAGTTCAATAAGCTTGCACAAACCATCAATGAGTTCTAACATCATATTTCAATAAAACTGTTCTAAGCATATTGTGGTAGGCCTAATGTGTTGACATTGGAATTAAAAAACAACAATAATGAATTTACTAAGAGAATGTTAATGATAACTAGATAATAAAGCTATTAGACCCACACAACTTGCACATTTTGACATTTTGCACAATGTCCTACACTTCTGCCAAAGCGCCTCTAGTCATTCAGTGCCCGCACGCACCGACGTATAGAAGACGTCAGAACGTTTTTGCATAGCACGCGATTTCGTCACACTTCCGTGTCCATATTTGGAAGTTCAATGTGATTTGCTGTTTAGTCTCTATGGCGACAGGCATATCATATTTCACGGTGGAATGTTTTCCTGGAAAAGTCTGGCAGGCGGAGCTGAGAAAGGAGAGCCTGTATTTTTCCCGGAACTAAAACAGTGTGGTTTTTGTAAGGCGTCTATAGCAACGCATTCTAATGCATTCTCGGTAAATAACCATGATCCATTTGCAAAGGGATTTACTGCACAGGCTAATCTATTTTACGGTAAACTGTAGATGGGACAGGGACGTCAAAAGGAGTGAATGGAACTAAACGTGTCTGGATAATCAGTTAACGTTAATCGGGCATTTGCAGAATGTAACGTTCTTGCGTGTGTAGATGCAGCGACTTGCTATATTTAGGCTATTTTATTAGTCATGCTTTAGTTGGATGAAACATGGAAGGACTCTTGTAAGTTAGCTTGGGTTATCAGGGTGGTGTAGCTTTGCAATTAGGCTGTTTTACGTAGGCCCAGTAGATAACCTAGCCTACGAATAAGATCTGCTGCAGGGGCGAGTTGTTTTAGCCCATAGTTGTGCAGTCTATAGGCTGCGATCATAATCCCATAACCTTTATGTTAAATTAAGCGTTCCACGCAGTCATCTAATGTTAGGCTAGCTGTGTGTTTAGCCTACTTTACGCGCAATGTTTGTTGGTAGCGTTACATAATCCTGGGTCTGTAGATGGGACACAGGCTATCAAGGAGGCGGGATACATTTCAATTGACTTGAGCCCAAATATCAAAACCTTTCGCTAAACTGAATCCGTTGCTTGCTACACTTTAACAAAGAGTTGCTTGGAACAGCATTCGACACGTTTTTTTCAAGCGTGCGTATGCCAGTCACTATGTGCTGCCTGTATGAAGTAGGCTAATAGGCCTAGGGGTCCCATTTTGCTATTATCGTTTTTCCTCAGCTTAATTTGATTTGTAAGCACCCCAATGCCAGGTCGATGATGCACATTTAATTATTAGTAGCCTACATATTGTCATTGTAATATTTTGGTTACAACATAATATGGGACATTCCAGGATTAGGGGACAATTTAGACCGATACATTTCTTAGATGTTACATTTGATGCAGAAGTTGTCAGCAGGAGTGGGACAGGAGAAACCCCTAATTTTAAGGGGTGTTCCACAACTATTCAGTATTTTTAATCATGTAAAGGCATATTTCCAAGTCACACCATTTCTGAAACGTGTCACTCTAAAAACATCATAACCCCATTTCAAATCTGCAAAACTAAACCAATTCTCAGCCTTTAACTCTGTTTTCAATTCCATAAAGCACTTTTTGTAAAACACCACACATAATTCTCTAACTACAAAAATCAGCAAGTAACTTGATTTGCTTTTTCAAATACAATCTTTCAAAATGCCACACTATCCACACTATTTCACCAGTGCCTCACTCCTCACAAATAGTCATTACTGAACACTAACAAATCATTGCCTTTGTATAGATACACACCTGTACACTGATACAGTAGATAGAAAATATTAAATACCGCATTTGGGTATTTAATATAGCGGAAGATATGACATTTTGTGTGAGCAATAGCCTAGTTAAATTTGTTCGAGTTTTGAAAACAAAAAAGTTATAGAGCTTTGTAAAAAACTTTAAAGGGAAAAAAAACCTACAGCTGCTACCTCTAATGTTAATCATCTTTTTTTGTAATGCATTACAAAAAAAGATAGTTTTATAGCACAGTAGAGCGCAAGATATAGACAGAGGGGGTATTCCACTGGAACTGTTGGTGATTTAAATGCCTGACAGCTTATGTCACTTTTGCATAACTGCGTAATGAGAACCCATAACTGTTTATTTCAAATGAGGTGTCCCCTCAAAGCAGAGCAGAGAGCTAGGCTATTATTAGAATACCATGGACATGCATGTTGGGTCAATATAAAAAATAACTAACATTTATTCTCTTTTCAGCAATTTATGCTGTACAAAGGTTGCCTAATGTCAAGTCATGTGCAATTAATTAAATTTAAGTTTAAGTTTATGTAATGATAGCCATGCACTGCAATCTCCTGAGAAATATTGGTGTTGCATGTGTTGCTTTATGCATATATCCTCACATTTCCACACTGTCTTTGTATGTTTGTGTAAAATAAACACCAGATGTGCTCTGCATCACTTTTCTGTGATCTGTTAGTGATGCATGATTGACATGTTCTGTAACCCTAAAAGGAAGAAGGAAGAGGAAGCTAAATGACAAAAATAAGTTATGAATGGACCAAATTCAAGGTTCACGTTCTGTCTGCGGTTTGCTTGCAGACATGATCTGAGTCAGAACCTTAACCTTAAGAGTTCCCTTTGTGCAAGTTTGCATGCAGGCCTAGTTTTGATGTATTTGTGTATCATTTTACCTTATTGTCTTGCTTTTCACACAGCAGCAACACTGTGGATGGTTAGTGATTATCCACAACACAGTTGGTAAGAGATGACAAAAAAAAAATAGTAAATATTCCATTCCATTCCATTTGGATGATAAATCACACCTTCCTATGATGAAATTAAATACATTTTTATTTGTCACATACAATTAAAGAAGGTACAATATGCAGTATGCAGAGAAATGTCACTTCTCTGTAGTGTGCAATAATGTAAAAAAAAAATACATATACAGTACATATACAGGGATGAATTACTGCATGGGCCTACCGGGGTCACACACATACACATGCGACAATTAGTGGAGGGGCCCGAAAGTTCATAATCTGTCCATGTATACATATATATATATATATATATATATATATATATATATATATAGAGAGAGAGAGAGGGACTAAATAGAATATTTAAGATAAATCATGTCATGTGATACAGATATGGATAGAAGCTTTTCCTCAGTCTCAGTGAGGCTTTCAGGCATGTTAAAAGGAAAATGAAGAAAGGTGCAGTGAATTAGCAGTATGTTAGGAACATACTATGGTATCATAAAAATGGCAACTTTAAAATCGGCAGTATTTTAAATATTGTAATCTTTCAGTTTGTTATCAGGCACAAAGGTACCTGGTATAGTAAAAGAATGTGTGTCTGATGCTATACAAAAGTTGTAATTACTTAGAAAAAGACTTGATAAAGACGTCACTTTTTGTGCTCTTAACACCTCTAACCTTCAACTTCTAGATTCTGTGTGTTATTCCAGTATACATTAAAAATTCTAACAATATTTGTAAAACAAATATAATATTTATTTAGAATACGTCCCAATCTATGTTCCAGTCAGCAAAGTTAGAAGAGCTATTTTACATATTTATGAAGCAAATATTATGAAGCATGTCCAGTCGACCTGCTGTATGTACTATCTAAATGTCTCATGGAGCTGATAAAGTTTGCAGGCGCCAGAAGTGTATCCAAGGTTAGATGACTGATAAGAAGTACATCCATAGGCCTAGTGTGGGCTCTCCTTGGAATCTAGGGTACAAAATACCCCAGTAAGGAGCTCACAACTTGTTGCATTTGGTTTTCACATTGTCAGGATATGTAGGTTACCTGTTGGTCAGAGTATTTACTTTCAACAGAGTATTAAGTCAACATTCAGGAGGAGAGTACTTGGCAACCAAGAATGACATTCTATTGCTGCTTACTTTGGAATGTGGCACACCAGGTGCATTCAATCTCCATCTCATCTATTCCTTAATCCTATTTTTACACAGGAACTGATTTAGACTACACACATCTTCTTGTGTAATGGGTATCCATCAGTTCTGCTTTTTCCCAGCTTTGTAATAGCTTCCCACAACGTGTTGCTTAAATTGAACAAGACAAGTGAGACATAGATCTCCATAGGAAGTGTGCAAAAATAAAACAAAAGAGCATTGGTAAAATCTTACACACACAGGGAAGTAGATTATTTCTGAATCCCTTTTGAAACTGCAGGTGCCACAGCTGAGGTTATAATCCAGTCAATGGAAAATATGGGTCTAATTGTGCTACAAAAAATAGTCCCTATTTGTACATAGTAAGGGTGTTGTTAACTAGTGTCATTTTCTTGAGATGTTTTGTGATTAGACATAGGGAAATATGATTCGTGTTTTTTTCTTGTGATAGTTTTGGGACTTTCAAGAAATTAAATGAAATGAAGAGTCAACGATTCACCTTGCACTTAATTAATTAGCTTAATCCTCTTAGTTATGCTTTGTATGTTCATGTTTTTGTTAATATGAGTAGCCTACTCATTATTTTCATTGTAGTTATTTTATATTGTTATAAATATTGATGATGATGTTATTACTATTATTAGCCTATTGTAGGCCTAGGCCTAGGCTTTTTAACTTTCACTATTAACTATTATTTAACTATTATATTAGTAAATAGGCCTACTACTATATATTATTTAACTAATAGTGTTTAAGTGTCTGCCAAATATCATACACATCAACATAATGTAGTAGGGTACTGAGTGCATGTGAAAGTGATAAAAAGCTATAAAATAGTTCCCTAATAATCCCTGTATTGTGTCACTTTTCTCATTGATTGTATATGTCTTCAAAAAAGCTTACGTATGAACCTGTTTGGAGAAAAAAAGTGACCAACCCATTTAATCAGGAACATAATATGCAAGTCTTAGAAAACAGAGATAGAAATAGATAGAAAACAGAGTTTTGTGTAGCCTAGGCCTACATGCATGGGCAGCACACTAGATGGATGTGTTTAGAACCACGTGAGCTCATTATCACATTCGAATAGAATGTTCTGAGGAGTGGATTATTTGCACATTGGGTTTTGGGAGAAACCAATGAAGAGTAACATTCCCACCAAACTGCAGCAGAATGCAGTACAACTCCTGGCATTTGCTTACTGAGCGTGCATTTTTACCACTAGAGGGGGATATATATCTTGACGAGAAGCAGAATAAAGTAAGCCTAGCAAAACCTTTAGAATGGAGACATGAAAAGTGTTAACATCACATATACGCATAGCCATGGCCCTTCCTACAAATGAAGTACAGGAAAGAGGTCTTTGCAGAACCATATTTCTCTAAAATGAGGGAAATGAGCAGCAGGCATATTGGTTACTCTCTGGCAACAAGCCAACACTGGCACAAACCAATCCTTGAAATCCTAGATTATATGGCAACTTTTCACTGGAAAGGGTCTAGGTCTCGGTAAAATGAGCATAGTGGCTCTAATCTGGGAGAAGACAGCATCTCAATACAGTTGTATTGCTCACGTTCAACGGGACCGTTTGTTTTTAATGCCTGAACACAGTTAAACAAACCCTTAGCTTAGCCTACTCAGAATACATGTAGGTTTAAACAGCGTTGAGCGAACATGCCGAGTTGGCATAAACCCCCCTATGAACAGTAAAGTCCTATTTTCATTATATTCCGTAACCAACATCCACACATCACTTATATATTTTGGGCACTTGACTTGTACATTGTTCCTAGTAAACATTTCAGGATGATGTTGTCAAATTTAAAACGACGATGATGAAATCACAGACAAATACATGACCATAAACATGACAGGGTGTATTTGGAACGGGGATCTCTCGAGGTAGCTTACGCGTGGGTGGACCGCACTTGGCTTCTCCAACATGGTAGAAATTTCCTCTCTGTGTTGTGTTTGCTGGTTGCTAGGGGTGGAGCGATCGGGTCTTCTTTCATACAGCGCTGGTCTCGTATTTTTACATCCTTGCTTACGTCTGGCACAAAAGAGTTCCGCATTCCGGAGCCCTCCCTGATACCGATCCCGTATTTAAACGGGCTGATGCAACGAACAGGCATCTTAGATCGAGTGGTGACCCAAACAAACAGTCATTTCGGATTCCGGACCAGAATCAGGTAGGTCTATTGATTTGTATTTCTGGCATTAATTGTCGATATCTTGATCGTTTTCAGCATGTATCACATTTCAGCCGACATTTATGCTAAGTTGCCCACACGAGACCAACTTAACGATAAAGTTTTAGACATCTGAGAAATATTGTTTAGACCACAACATTTCATTTTAGTTAATGTTACAGGGAATTCATATAACAAGGCCTGGTTGCTGTACATGTTATGTAACTCTCTCACATATCTGTCGAATAATGTTCTCGGTTTATTGACACCGGTGTAATATATTGGTAGGCTATTATATGTGTTAATCGCTTCGTTATGTAACACAAATGCGCTGATCATGCTTTGGAGACTAGGCCACAAGAAGGCCTAGGCATACTACGATTGGTTTAAAATGCATGTCAACCCTTTATTACTAAAACTATTGACACTATTCAGAGGCGACAGCTTGGAGTTGCAAGCGGTGGCATGTCTACTCTTTCTTTGGACACTAAACGAAATTTCTTTGGTGAGGATGTCGATACCTTGATGCAGAGAAAAGGGGAGCTTTATTTATCCAAACAATTCTCAGTTATGTTTCCTGCACATGGCCCATGCATAATATTATGGGCGTAGTTCACACTTTACACGTTATGACCTTTTTTATGGCATTACATTCTTGTGTTATAAGGGGCCAGTAGGCTGTACACAACAATGTGTGAATGAGCAACTCCGTAGGAACCTTAGTTAACCAAGGGACTAAATTCCCTCATGAAGTGCTATTTCATAGCCAGCCAGGTGGCTTATCAAGAGCAACATCCTAGCTTGCACCTGGAATTATGTAGAATGAACATCAAAAAGACAGGCTTCAGGCAACAGCTATATATTGGGTGTGTTGCAGGCAGGATAGCTTACAGTGATCAGTGTTTTGCTTTAATGCAAGGAGACATGTACAGTGGTGCAGTGCACTAGAAGACCAAAGCATTCCCTTTCACTAGGGTGCATGCTGGCATTTACGTCCTCTTTGTTTTTGGTGCCAGTGCCCTCTCTTGATCCATACGTGGGATTGTTTCCACACAGACAACATTCCGCCGTGGATTTATTGGGGAGACTGTGCGTCAACAGGGGGAGAGCAGGAACGTGGGTCTTATTTTAGGTGTAACTGCCCTTCACTGGGTTAATGAGGAACTGGCACTCAACACAGATTTAGTTATGCCAAAAGACACAAAAGGAAACAACAAAAATATTATTCATTTTTTTTAAGTCATGGAATGTGTGTTTAGGTCAATGAGTGAGAGATATTACATAAGGATGTATCCAGATAATCTAAAACAGGCCTAATGTTTGAAGGGTGATGTAAAATGAAACTGAAATACTCTGCTCCCTTTCTCAAATTCAATCTTATATTCAAGTTAAATAAATTAAACAAATTATACAGTGGTATTAACTTTGCGTCAATGTTTTTAAAAGCTTTGTAAAGTGTGTGTAAAGTTGTGTCAGGTTTCCCAGTGTTTTTACATTGTTTATAAAGAAGTTATTACTAAAACAGAGCCACAGAGCAATAGTCCAGAACAATAAAAGAGAAATTCTGAAATGTTCCCTGAACCATCAGAAAGATTTCATAGAGGTTGGATTGCAGTTATAAGACAAAACATCGTGAAAATGTCCCTCAGCGGCTTATATAATCGAGTTGCTAATTGCTTTAGCAGAGAGGGTTTTTTAAACCCTTTTGTTAACTCTGTTTGTTAGTTTATGCATCTGAAATGTCCAGTTGCCACAGTTTACTTTGTGTTGCTCCTGTTTTGAAAATTATGTCTAGAGGGTGGTGACCATGAGGTTTTCATATAAAATCTTGTGGAAGAAATCTGGGCTGAACATACTTCAGGCATGTCTAAAGTCCCCCTTTCAATGGCACACAGGTCTCTAGTACATTGGGCCAAAAATACCTGTCCTGGAACAACTAGAATTTTGCCAGACCAATTAACATTTTGGACCTGAGCATTTTGTCATTTTGTCAAACACAGCTGAGTATAATGACATTGCACATAAACACACTACACAGGCCACTCAGTAGGAATGACGGTCTTGCAATGTTTTGTACAATGCAGCACATTTGCCCTGTATCACTTGTAGAGATTGAGGAAGTTGACTTTTAGGCTAATGCACTCTCAGTGTCAAATATTTTCCTCTCACTGCCCATCTGGAAGTGAGGGGCTGAGCGACTGTAGCCCGTGAATGGCTGCAATGTGAAGGGAACTGGGTCAAGAGCAACTTGCAGGGTCCTACAGAGAGTAGGAGGAGGAATGTGAAAGTGCCAATGGCTTCAAAGGCGAGGAAAAAAAGCTGAAGTCCTGGCTTTGAATATTCTCTCTCTCTCCGTGCCCCTTGTTCATGTAGCTCTGGGCTTAAAATGGCAGGAGCCACTGAATGCCCTCGTTCTTCATGTCCACTTCTGAGTGAGGGTTTCACGACTTGATGTTCGACATTGTCTCAGGCGATTGAGAAACTGCACTGCAGGTTGGGGACAACCCTGACTTGTTCTGCAGAGGAGGGTGGTGGGGTAGGTTGGAGGTTGGAGTGGAGCTTGTCTGAGGCTAAGCTTGGACCCATTTGGATGTCTCTTGGCCGGGCCCAAGTCGCTCCCTGTCAGCACCTTCAGGCCTCCGGATTTCTGGCACCAGCTTTCGTCGTGCATCTGTCCCTGAGCGTTCTGCACAGGCGTGCGGCGAGTGCATCTGTCCCTGAGCGTTCTGCACAGGCGTGCGGCGATTGCATTTGTCCCTGAGCGTTCTGCACAGGCGTGCGGCGAGTGGCGAGCAGGAGGTTGGAGAAGGGGGCGGAAAAAAAGCAGTTGACTCGAGGTTTGGAATTCTTCGCTGGACGTCGCTCCCACTCTTTCACAACTCTCGCTCTAATTGCGCTCCGGGGAGGAAGGCTCATCCACTCTGGCCTGAGAGTGAGCCTGTGTCTGCACCCCTCCCAGGCCAGCAGCCCTCATAAGCATGCATATACATCACTCACATTATGCATGGAGAGAAGGCTGTGTTATGCAACGGGATGCCCAAAAAAATGATAAAGCAATTATATCATTTGAGTCTGAAAAAGGTGAAAGCATGAACAGAAATGACTGTTCAGGTGCAGTCGTCAGGAGAATGACTTCCTAAATGCCTTGCCGGGCCACAGTCCTAGTTTTGTGTGCAAAATGCAGGCGCTCGGTTAATACCACTCAGGTCTTCACAATGCCGGAGTGGTCGGCTCTGCCTGTACCCCCATGCTAATAGTGGGGCCTTCTGTCCTTTTGGGGGAGAGGGGTATTCATAGCAGAGTCTGGATGTGAATTCCTCTGCCCCTCAAGGTTCTAATTGCCCTCAGGAATGGTGCAGGAAATGGAGCCATTTGGCTGAAGACAGATGAAGTATGTATACATACGCACATATGGGCCCCGGTGCTGTGGATAGCGTTAGGCTGGTGTTGGAGCTTGGCCAGCTCGACTGGAGCGTCTGTGTTTCATAAGTGACGGCAACAGGGCGTTTTCCGTTTTTCGCCCTACTGCTGCTGCTGCTGCTGCTGCCCGCAAGAAAGCACCTCTCTCTCTCCCCCCTATCTGTCTCTCTCTCTCCCTCTCCTGCTCCCTGTCCCTCTCTCTCTTTCTGTTGGAGGCCTCAGAAACAGGACTGGCCTGTGTCAGAGACTTTGTCTGGAAGCCCCGGCTTTAGCGCTGGCTTTTCTGCTCGTAGCACGAGGTGGAGTTTCATCACCAAACTCCAACCCAACTAATTCCACTTCATCGCTCATATGCAGACTCACAAGGGGGGAAAATAGAAATGTGTAGTAATTCCTTTCCATCAATCAGGAAAGCCACTATCAATAGTCACTTTATTTTCGGTTATGGTCGCTGTGAGGTAGCCTGCTTTTGAGTCTGACTGCTGTTGAGTCTGGCGGTCTGTGTGGCACTTAGGTGAACGTGGTTGAAAGACTGTCTCTGTCTATTGTGGAGACTGGAAACTGTTGAAAAGGTCAGGAGTAATGAAATATCAGTCCAGAAAAGTGCACATACAGTTTGGTATCTCAGCCTATAAGATACATGAAAACACTGCAACGCTGGAGTTAACAGGGAATTTTCGGTCATGAGATAACCCAAAGAATCAGGGCAGCAACTGAAAGCTACTTCATTAGTCTAAAATTGTTGTCTACCACAGTGGGGGCCATTATACAGGAAATATTGTGAAAGCCCAGAGTTTTTAAAGATTGTCCACTTTGTCTTTGTCAGGGCAAAGAGTTTGACAAGTCAACATTAATGGCTTGCTAAATTACTAACATGAATCCAAGTACATATTTTCAGGCATGCCCTTAACATCTCTCTTTCTCTCTCTCTCTCTCTCTCTCCTGTAGCAGTGGCTGTGGCCGGACCTGACATGATGCCAGGACAGATCCCTGACCCCTCGCTGACGGCCGGCTCCCTCCCCAGCCTGGGCCCGCTGGCCGGGATCTCAGCCACCACGCTCACTGACCAGCTCAAGTTCTCCGAGCTGTGCAGCCTGGGTGCCATGCTCTCGCCACTGCACTTCCTCGCCAGGCACGGGAAGAGATCGCTGGTCCTCAAGGATGAGGTGAGAGAGAGAGAGTGAGAGAGAGAGAGCGAGAGAGAGAGACAGAGAGAGAGAGAGAGAGAGACATAGACATAATTTAAATGCTCGGCAAAGTGCAAAGTCAGTCTATAAGCAAAGTTGTTGTCCATGAGCTACTAAGTAATACATTGGGTGAGTCTCTGTTCATCTGTTTGCATTTAAATGAACATCCCGTGAGAGAAATTTGGTCTCTGCATTTATCAAAATCCACTATGTACTTATTGTGGTGGTGGCGGTTAGTGAAGTTCCCTCTTCAATGTAAAGCCCTTTGGGTTCCTTGATGAAGCGCTATATCAAGTTGATATTATCTGATCCCCACAACAAACAATCTGAGCAATTGCTTAAACTGGAGGGGCCACAAGTGGATAATAACATACCTGTAATGCCTGATCATGACAGGTGATAGCATGGGCAAGTACCAGGCAGTTTACAGTATCCTCCCTCTTTGGTTATTTTCTAATGTGTGTGCATTGTGTTTGTGGAAACCTTTCACAGATGGAAGAAGAGGAAGAGAGGAGGAAGCGAAGACGAGAGAAAAACAAAGTTGCAGCGGCCCGATGTCGAAACAAAAAGAAGGAGAGAACGGACTTCCTTCAAAAAGTTAGTGAATTACTGGAATTCCTCTTGAATGGTTTTCCTTTGTTAACTTTAAATAAGTTGTTGAGAGCTCTTTAGTGTTTGTTCCCCATTCTAAATGTCAAATCCAAGCCAGTGGCTCCTGCTATTGTCCAACTTGTATGCAACTCTAACCACATGGCAGTAGCACAAATCTAATCAAGAGCTTTCATCCAAGGGATGGTCGCCAACCATCTTAAACTGACTGAACACACAATAGAAATGATAAATTGCAAAACGAAAAAAGAGAAAATGAGTGTTTCTGTCTGTTTTGTGTTCTTAAGATTTCTTCAGATTGTAATCCTTATCAATTCTCTCTGTCTCTCTCTCTCTCTCCACTCTGGTCACTCAGGAGTCGGAGCGCCTGGAGGTGGTCAACTCGGAGCTGAAGGCCCAGATCGAGGAGCTGAAGGTGGAGCGCCAGCAGCTCATCCACATGCTCAACCTCCACCGGCCCACGTGCATCGTGCGGACGGACAGCATCAAGACGCCCGAGAGCGAAGCCAACCCACTCCTCGAGCAGCTCAAGGAGAAGTGAAGTGGGGGAGAAACACACACAGAAACAGGGACAGAGAAACACAAATAGGACAGAGGGTGAACTTTTTTGTCGAAAGCAAACAAACCCAGAACTATTCCTACGTTGTGGTGGCAATGATCATACTGACAGTATAAGCCAATGGCCGGAGAGAAACCTTGGCGGGAGGACCAGCCGTGGGCTTGGAATGAAATCACCTCCCTCCAGGATGCGCACAGCCAAGAAGCAGCCTTTCAAGTCTCCATTGATACTCTTTTTGTGGACGTCTAGTGCCTCAGCAATATGGCTGTCAAACGTTACCAAGAGGGGAAAGGCAAGCGGTCTCAAAATGTAGTTGGGGAAACAGCACAGTGTGAGGTTCTAGTGCTGGCATGTAGGCCTGTGAATAGGTTATGTCATTCTTTTTTATTTAAGGGTACATACCATGGTAGCATCTTTCAAACTGGTCTATGTCAAGCAGGAGGAAAGTACAGCAAATGTATACAGTTAGTATACATTGTTGTCAGTTTTTTTACATAAGTTTGCCTTTATAGTCTCCGGTAGACCAGATTAATGAGGACGCAGGCGTCATGAAAGCACATACGTAATAAATAAACATAGATATATTTACATAATGTTTACACTTTTTTGTTTTGTTTGTTTTTTTTGCATTGTACTCACAATTTATCAGTGTAATTCTTTTATACTGCTATGTATGAATGTTACAATATAAACTGTCACTTGATGTGATGCAATAAGAATCTTTTTTTACTTCTAGTTTGGTGTGCTGGTCATAGCAGTGCTGAATGAGTGATGCGAGTAAAATTTTTTAAACCACTCCCAGAAGTGGCCATCATCTCTTTATTTGTTGTTGATAAATAGTATTATATTGTATGTATTTTTCATTAAACTCAAACCATATTCAAAATAATGTTTGTTTCAAAACAAGACTCATTTTAATATTTCTGAAGAAAGACTTATACAATAAAAAGGGGTCAGTGACAATAGCATTTTCACAGCATTTCCATAGATAATCTGTATTGGGGAATGTTATTTGTTTGAGTGATCTAATTTCTGGACGGCAGTCTCGGTTTAGAAATATTATTTCAAAACTGAAATGTCATTCTGCAGGACGCATTTTGTCACTGCTCTGATAGTGCCCATGGAAGGCTGATGACGACTATGATAAATCATCAACAAATAATCTAATTACTTCAGGACCATGGAATTACAATGCATTTTCAATTCTATAGATAGATAGATAGATTACTTTATTCATCACCATATGGTGTTACAGCAGCAATTAATAATATAAACATATATCACACATAAACATACATACAAGTTAAAAAATAAATACAATTGATATAGTCTCTGTTAAAGAGGTTGTAAACTGCATTGACTCTCAGCATAAGATTTTCTCTCACGGCAGAAAGGGGGTTGTTGTAAATAGTTATGGCAGTGGGCAGGAATGATTTTCTATAACGCTCCTTGTTACAGCGAAGTTGGAGCAACCTTCAGCTGAAAACACTGTTGTTTGACCAGTAGTTCGTTCAGTGTTATGTTAGGGGTAGTTGATTCTCTTGTAGGCAAAGAGAATATAGAAGGTATCTTTCTTTGTGATAAACTGTCAGTATTCTGTCTAAACCCCTCATGTGTCATCTCCATAGGTTATACCACAGATCCTTGATCCTTGCTTCACTTTAACCCTCTCTGATTATACTGCCTGATAGTACTTTTCCACAGAGAATCCACATGAATAATGACACTTGAAGGTTCTAGAGTTCTTGGTTGACATAATGCAACAATGACTTCAACATTCTTAAATTACATAGAGGCTTGTCACTCCTCTTCTGGGTCATCACATAACCTTGCAGCGCAGATACGGTAGGCTCTATTTGAAATTCCAAAAAACAGACAAATTGTCACTTTGTATTATTTATTTTGACTAAAAAAAAATCTCAGTGTTATTAAACACTGTGACAGAAAACTTTTGCACCTATTTCTTTATTAGTGTATTGTGTCATAGGTTTCAATGTCTCAATTTAAACAAATGCTTGTGATGTGATGTAATATCATTTCAAATAACGGTTATTCCACTCTTATTTCATTAGTCACTTCACTTGCATTCTTCAAGTGTTATATGAAGTATTATTCACACCACTCCCCATGGGCACTTGGATAAAAAGTTCTTATATATTGTTATAATGTATATGTCATCCCTGACGCAAGCCTGCCTTTTGGTCATCCAGTGGTCATTAAAGGCACCCTGCATTGGCGGTGGGATACGGTTACAGTTGGCAGTGTGTTAATGAGACACATAGCGCAGGGGCTGAGAGAGGCCTATTCTTAGCACTCTGACTTGGGCCTCCGCTTTAGTGTGGGCTGAGGCGAAGCATCCACTCAGGCGATGGCAGAAACGGAGCAGAGCATCAGCCTGGCTGGTATGCCACTGCATGACGTTGACGCGGACGAGAGTGACGAGTCGCTCCCGGGGGACCAGGCGGACAGCGCAGATGCCGATGGCTGGGACACTGACCTGGATGAGAGGGGATTTCTCTCTCTGACACGTTAGTTCTTAATATAGCTCTGAACATGTGTAGGAGCTGACAGGGCTGGTGAAAATATGACATATGCTCTTCCCCTGTGTGTATACAGTAACTAAAAAGGGAACATGCTGGCCTGCTGAAAAAAGGATGTCTTAGAAAGCTTAAATTCATTACTTGTACCCACTCACCTTTCTAGAAGAGAATGTTTACACCAGTAAGAACTGATTTCTCTAAAATCCTGTGATTCTCTTACCTTACTCTGTTCTTCACTTTTAATAAAATAGTCAACCACGTAAAAAAACAAAAGACCGTCGGTACTTTGTGCTTAATAGCTTGCTTAATAGTTCATGAATTAGTAAGTACATACTTTTTATTAGTGGATGTTGTTACAATGTTTGCTTTATTGATTGATTGATTGATTGATTGACACTTTATTGATCCTTTTGAATTTAGACTTTAAGATTAGAGTCAAGGGAAGTGACATGCATTAATGAACTTCCTTGAGGAGTACATAACATGACTAGTGTATATATACTGTAATGGGAGACCACAGTGTCGTAAACAGTTACAGAGTGCTGTAAATAAAGTGCTTACAACATGTTCTTGCCCTTTTTTGACAATTAGTCTTTCGCATGTTATGTCGTGCCCAAAAATCACATGTATTACACACATGTCACACCACCCTGGCACATCTAGACAAGAAAACCTGCTATGTCAGGCTGGGGCTGCTATTTATAGACTACAGTTTAGCATTTAACACTGTCGACCCATCCAAGTTCATCCAAAAACTGCTAGCTCTGAGATTCAGCTCTGAGACCTGTGCAGCTGGGTTCTGGATTTCCTCACTAACAGACCCCAGCACATGCATATAGGCAGTAACACCTCCTCCACCTTGATCTTCAACACCGGCACCCCACAGGGCAGTGCTCTGAGCCCGCTACTGTAGCCTAGTCCTTGTTCACACATGAATGTGTAGCCAGACACAGCTCCGATATCATCATGAAGTTCCCTGACAACACCAACATTGTGGGCCTAATCACCAACAATGGTGAGATGGCCTACAGAGGGGAGTTAAAGGTGCTCTAAGCGATGTAATGCGGTTTCTAAGCTAAAACATTTTTTTGTCACATACAGCAAGATTCACCATACCATCCGCTAGCCACCTGTCCCCTGAATACACTGTAAAAAATGCCGTCTCTGTGGACAGCCCAGGCTCCAAAAGCAAAACAGCAGCAAAAACAGCCTGGTCCAGCCTGGACCATGAAACATAACAAACTGTTCCAGCCAATCACCAACAAGATAAACATTCAGAAGAGTTTGCAGCGGGAGGGAGGGGTGAGCTAGCTCTCTGTTTTGTTTGAACGTCCACAGAAGTGATGATACCCAACATCGCTTAAAGCACCCTTAAGGCTGCTGGCAGAGTGGTGCCTGGACAACTATCTCAATGTCAGCAAAACTAAAAAGATAGTCATCAACTTCAGAAAATATGATACAGCTCACACCCTCATCTACATCCGTGGGAATGCTGTGGAGTCAGCAACTTTGGGTGTGTTTCTAAATTGCCACTCCGAGCACACTTAACCGTTTTTAAATTCGGAATTGTCGTGTGTTAATTCAGAGCTTCACACCAGAGAGGGTTAAAGCGGAGCTAGTAATCAAGGATCTTTGTTCACACTCTCGGAGAGTCCAGAGTGTGTCAAATTGAATTTACGAACGTATTCTTTATATTCCTTGGAGTCACCCTTAGTGATGACTTTAAGTGGATAGAACATGCAGCAGCTGTTACAAAAAAGGTCCAACGCCTTAACTTCCGGGGGCACCAGCATCCTCCACACCTGTCCATCCTCACAGGGTGTATTATATCCAGGTATGGCAGGGGCACTGCAAGGGACACGAAAGCCCTACAACGGGTGGTTAAAAAAAACTGCACAAATAACTATTAGACACACAGCTTGCATCTAGAACATCTCAGACACTGCTTCAGGAAAACAAAGCGCAGTATCATGAAAAACTCCAGCCACCCTGCACAGCCACTATTATGTTTTTTAGAATTAATTTAGATTAAGTTTTATTTAGTATAATTTGTATTTTAGTATATTTAGTATATTCTTTATCTTCTACAGTCCTTATTGCTTAGTTGTGTTTTTTATATTATATACTTTTAATTACATTTTCTGCTGCTAGTGAATGTGTGTGTGTGTATGTTGTCTGTATGCTACTGTGACCTTGAATTTCCCCTAGGGATCAATAAAGTGTCTATCTATCTATCTATCTATCTATCTCCTCAAGGCAATCTGCATTAGGCGGCACAATGAGTTTAATGGACAATGCCTATCTCCATGCTATGTGGTTAGTGTTGAGCCATAAGACTGCTTAACACTTAACACAATCATTAACATGCACTTGTGAACAATGAACTTTGTCAGTGGTATTCTTTTAGAATGATGTCTAATAACCAGTTGTATCTGCAGACATTGGGAGAAGGAGAAAGGCTGGCGTAGCAGCTGAGCTTTACCTGCAAGCCTGTGAGATTGTGGGCGTTATCCCCGCCACGTCCTACCTGCGTAACCAGGGCAACTCCACCCTGAACATGAACCATCACGGTCTGGGGCCGAAGGGGACAAAAGCACTGGCCATTGCTTTAGTGGTAAGAGTATTGATAGGAAGTAGTGCTGCTGACTACATGGACTACTTTGTGAATGGGTAACTTAAGAACCAACAGCCAATAACCCAATAACAACTAAACCACTAACCTGAGCTGCAAAATTTACAGATTAAGCACTATGTGGCCTGATATCACTTGTCAAGAAGTACCAACATTGACTCCTTCCGAGGAAATGACATGACAGGGAGTGAAAATCCATTACACATACAATTTCTACCTCTTTGTTCTTTTTCACGGAATCGACTTGAGTGACCGATGACAAAGTCCCCACGGCAAACGAAAGAGTGTGAGTGTGTGTGTATATGTGTGTGTGTGCAGGGTTCGATTTGTGTAAAAAACAGGGGGGATGATTTTGAATACGTTTGTAACACCCCCAAAAAAAAAAAAAAAAATGAACGAACGATTTATAGCCTAGTAATGTCATGGCTAATAATAGCTTATATTAATTTTGCCACCTTTGTAACGTTTTAGTTTACCGTGGTGTATGACTTTAAACAGCGAGTGTGTTTGGTATGATGATCAGCTCCTCTAATGCAGGGTAGGACTACGTTTTGACAAGCATACAAATTCACCTTGTTCTTGCCCCATCTGAAATGACTCCTCTACTTTTGCTGCCTCCATCCTTTCTGTATTTGTTGTGCAAAAAAAAACGTTGTATATGATGGCACTGAAGTCTTAAGTTAGTGAATTGGCTAACAGTGTTAGTTGATAACCAAATAGCACATTGCGCTACAAACTGCGTACGTGCATCTCTCTCCTGCTGATTTGCGTTCAGTAGCCAAGTGCGTAATATTGCAAAAGTTGAAAAAATAAATGTGTTTATTGTAGCCTACAGAAAATAAATAGCCTACTATCATACTGTCAGTTAATTAGCTACAGTGCAGTGAAGAGTTTGGAGAGTAAAGTTATACTTGCAACTTGAAGTTTTATGAAAATAATTTACGAACCAGAACATAAAGACCACGAAGCTTCTATTTCTTGCAGCTGTTAAAACACCCGCTAGATAGTTTAAATACCCACCAACATTCGTTTTTGCAGTACAGATTATTTCTGAAAGTTATTTGTCAACTAGGCCTAGCCTACTGGCTGATTTATCAAATGAGTGCTTTCTCGTTCGTCCTCCGCAAACTACAGGTGTTTCGGTAGAGAGCCATTGAAAAAGCGATGTCAAGCAATTTCTGTAACACTTTTTGTGACATTCAGCAAATATCTCCTCATTTAATGTAAGTTACTTCGGACAATTGGCCTACGCTCTACTCTACGTGCAGTTGTCCTCCATCTCAGTTGCATCAGTTTTCTAATTTTGAAGGTTGTAAAATATGACGATATGCTTCACTGAATCCTTCTCGTATTCTTTCATTTGTCCAGCTAACTTTTCCATTGAGACTAGCCATTTATGATGGATTACACACTCGACATTCTGAAATGTCCTGCACGATCAAGGCCAAATTAAGTTATCACGCAGCCACTGTGTCAGCACAGCAGCATGAGTGCTGACGGTGACGGTGCGTTTTGATGTCAGATTATTATGTAGGCTAGCCTACTAGACTGTTCTCACGTTGCAGCGCTTTACTTATATGAAGTAGCATTAATCAATATGAAGGGCAGAGGGGGATAAATGTTGTCCCCACCGGGGATAAAAATAATTTAGCAGAGGTAGGGATAGGAAAACCAGAGGGGGGGAAATCCTCACCCTCACCATCCCCCCCTACAAATCGCACCCTGTGTGTGTGTGTGTGTCTGGTGTGGTCCAGTACAAGGACACCATTGAGCTGCAAGCCCTCGTGGATGAAGTTGTCTATTATATAGTGACACTCTGCACTCAAGCACCTGGCACGCTGCCCACAGCTCTATCCCTGGTGGGCACAACAATGTAGGTCGCTACCGACGCTTCACTTGGCAACGCTGCCTCGCGGCACTCTCAGAGCGGCCGGAGCATGCCAAGGTGACTAGCCCTGGCGAAAGCCTGCGTGAGCACATCTCACATTGTTTGCGCTATAAGGAAGACAGCCTAGCTCACTATGCCACATAGCTGATGTCCCTGACAAGTTCATGGTTTCAGTTCCTGTTTTTTTTTTTTTTTTTTTTGGGGGCTGCAAACAAATTTAGTGTAGCCTATGATGAAGTTAACTTATCAGGTGCAGAATTTTGCCTTGGCTCTCAAATGAGAGCTCAAGCTCTGAGGGCAGATCTTAGTCATTCACGGCAAACAGCTATCTGTAGAAATATCACCTTTAAATTTACATTTACATTTATTAATTTGGCAGACACCTTTATCCAAAGCTACTGACAGCAATAGAATAACATTTTGAAAGCTAATAAAATTTGAACATGTAAACTACAGAGCTACAGGTAGTCACCTCACTCCCACTTTCCCTCCCCCACTCTTATTCTCTCTCCTGCTCTCCATCACTGGCTCGATCTGAATCTGGGAAAGGCGACAGATAGTGTAGAGATATTGATGATATACCAACACCTCACCTGATAAAGATGATTCAAAACAAGCTAGAATGACCAATAGGAAACCACTAAGGCCAAGGTAAATGGGGGTGAAAACCATCAAATCTGCTCACACACAGAAACGCAGGAAACAATCCCTAGTGAACTTCAAACACAGCAATGCATTTCTCACAACTTTGCTCTTAGCACCAGTTCTATGAATGGAGATGATGTGATGTATGCCATTGGCCATCATCTGCCAAGGCATTGGTGACAGCACTGTCTTAACAAGTGAGATCAGGCTGTTTTGCTGTCTGTGAAAGGCGCCACCCAGTGGCCAGGAAAGAGAGTGGAACCTGGTAAATTGTCACAGTGCATAATGATTTACATAACACAACAAGGCATAACATAGTTACAGTTATATTTGTCTCTGTACCATTTTCTTCATGTGGACAGAAATAAATTGTTAAAATGTGTGTGTGTGGCGGGTGTTGTTTGTGTGTGTGGCGTGTGTGTGTGTGTGTGTGGGGTGTGGATCTTTCCTTCTGTTCATATCTGGGCAAGTCCCTTCCATTTCTTACAAAAGAGGCATGTAGGTATGTGGTTGGTGGTCATATACTTTTTATTGGCCCACTGAAAATAATTCTTTGATAGGTTTTAGATATGGGGAGTAAAGTGGCAAATACAGAACTGTACACGAGTACTCAATGCACAAGTGCACACCTGAACAGGTAAACAATAACTTACCTGAAGTGTATTTGTAGTGCTAAGCTTCAGACTGATTGGTGTTCAGTTTTCTCTATAAGTGTTTTCAGGTATGTATGTGGATGTGGGTTTTACCAATTACCAGATGTGCTTGCATTTTGAATAGAAGTGTTTTCCCAATGATAACAGGAGAATTCACTTTTGAACAAAGTGTCGAATGTAAGAAATTGTGTGTAGTGTTTCGTAATAAGTGTGTTGCAGAATTGCAAACGGTGCAAAGTAGAAAATGTGTTTAAGTTATGGTTACACAGTGTTTAAGGTATGCTACATGAAGTTTAGGTACTGGGCCTTTGGTCTAAGCATTCGTTTTTAGTGTGTAAGCAATGGGCAAAAATTGTAAATACAGTCTATACTGTTATGCCAAGCATGTATAAGATGACATGTTATGACATGTCAAGATGCATGTTATCTATAGTTGACATAATGTTGGAAGTGGGAATGGGGTGTGAAATGTCTGGTAGGCTTATCACAGTGCAGTGTACATTCAAGTACATAAATAAATCAGGCTAAAGTGCAGAATGTGACAAGCTTACTAGCTTTAACGCTGAGCAATGTCTGCTATCTTGTGTACAGTCTGACATACAGATTACAGACCTGGAGCTGGAGGATAACTGCCTTCTACCAGAGGGTGCAAGATACCTGGTGGAGATGCTGAAAGAGAACTTCACCATTCAAAGGATGGTATGGGAATACCTGAAGAGATACCTCCAGCTACTAATAATTATACCTATCAACTCAAATCTACATCAGAGTGATGTATTTATTTAAAGAGAGTGAGAAACTGAACAAGTTTTTGCATTAGTACACAGAGAAAATGATGTTACGTAAATATGTTTTCAATCCTCCACAAGAGGGCAACAGCAACCTTTCTTAAAGCCATAGGGCTTGTTTAAAGATGGATTGTCCAAGGCACTCTTCAAAAAAAGTTAAAAAAGCTTTAATAAATAGGTTTAATCATAGTTGATCATAATGATTAACTACGATTAAGCCTATTTATTAAAGCTATTTTAACTTTTTTAGAAGATACATATAATTTTTCTACCAAAGAGCACCTTCACAAATACTTTAAGTTACCAGTGGTACTACGCCGCAGACCTCCAAACTCGTTTCACAGGGTTTGTTGTTGTTTGTTTGTAGGCTGTGTGGGAAAACTAACCACTATTTGTCATTTTTCTAGAATCTCTCCAACAACAATCTCCAGGCTGCTGGTGCTAAAAGCATTGCTAAAATGTTGCTGGAAAACATCGCAATCAAAACACTTGCATTGTCAGGTGCTCTATTAAGCTTGTGCATATGAATGTCAGATACATTTCGATATATTTTGTTCAAATAAGTGCTATGAATTGTGCGGTGACACTGAGTATTTGGTGATACATTTTAATAGGAAATGGATTCGTTGATGAAGCAGCCAAAAGTTTTGCAGATACCTTAGCAGTAAGTCTGACGTGTAAAAATGTAGATTCTCATAACCAGTTTTGTGGGGCACATTTCATGCTTCTTTCCCTCTTCCTTTTAGAACAATTTCCAGGTGAAATCCCTGGATCTAAGCCATAACTGGTTCTGTGAGACAGGTGGAGAACACCTAGGCCACATGCTGGGTAAGGGAATTTCTAAGCTATTACTCAAAATGTAGGCATTTCAGAAACAAGACAGGAAATCCCAGCCAGTAATAATGTAAACACTTCCCTAAGACAGGAACTAAGTTCAAGCATCAGATTTGGCCCATGTATGAAGGAGTCTAATAAATGTCCATTACATTACATTACATTTGGCTGACGCATTTTTAACCAAAGCGCCTAACAACATGGTAAACAGTTTAAGTTTTAAAGCAATTCTCTCAACAATTTAAGACAATTTAGAAAAGGTAGACACATGTCCACATGTCCTCTCTCCTTATAGCCAGTAATGAGAGTCTGGAGACCCTGAATCTCAGCTGGAACTGTCTGCGCATGAGTGGAGCAGTGGCACTCTGCAATGGATTAAAGGTACGAGGAACCGACAGCAGTCCAAGCTTCTATTGGGTTGGATTCCAGTGAACATGTGGCCAGAGTGGCAACAGACTGTTATAAACAACAACACTGCATTTATATAGTGCTTTTCAAGGCACCCAAAGCACTTCAGCTGTGTATCATGGGCAAGCAATGGGCCTGAGGATTGTTGGTCTGGCACATTTCCATTGATATTGCACAACACTTGTTTGTCAGGAGGACTTTAACCATATCATCAGCACTAGGCAAATTATAAAGATTATCCAATTAGAACACATGGAACCGGTTATGTGGTTGGCCAGCAACATTGCTCAAAAAGTTGACTCATGCTTCTTCACCTTATGTCAGAGTTAGAAGGAGCAGTGTCTAGTCTGTTTGTGTGACTGGACAATGTCCAAGAATCACATAATTAGTCTGTAACCTACAATTTGTGCTGCAAATGTAACAAAGTTCACAAGAACAAACCCCCACATCATGAAGACTAGAGACACAATATAAAAGCCCAACCCCTCCACAGGTGAACGTGACATTGAAGCACCTGGACTTGTCCTACAACGGCTTCGGCAGTGAAGGAGCGCAGGCACTAGGGGACGCCCTCCACCACAACAACACCCTGCTCTCACTGGACCTGTCCAGCAACCGCATCACCTACGAGGCCCTGAGGCTGCTGTGCCACGGCCTGGCCTTCAACGACACCCTCAGGGTCCTGCGGGTAGGCTAAGCCTGTAGATGGACACTGAAGGCCTCTGCTGTTATTCACCAGTCTGTGGGTCTGTGTTAGACTTGTCTTTTTAGTAACACTCACAAGTTCACGAAAAATGTCTGCGGATTATCATATTGATAAGAATATGTTTCTTACAACATTAGATATTCTATGGTAATGTCACATGCATGGCTATGAACTCTGTATTTTGTATTACATTATGTTTGACTTGCATTACATTAGGGTCTAAGTTGACAATGATCTTATCATAGGCTAATGTTTTCCCCCCTGCTGATTTTGTTACATCTCCTTATCTTGTCAGTAATGAATAATTCTCACTCACTGCTTTATACTTTTCTTACAGTTTTTTTCTCAGTTTTGTGCCATTTATTTATTTTCCCATGAATGCCTTTTTAGTTGCTTCACAACCCAATAACATCTGAGGGAGCCTTACTGATGCTCACCACTGTTAGAAACAACTCAAAGTCAGCGCTGGAGGAGATCAACATATCAGTAAGAGCATGACCTCATAGCCACACTAAAGCCATCTTCCCTATTCTACCTACAGTATAAATGTAACATGCATAAATGTACATATATAGAGTCATTAGTTTGGTGTGTGTGTGGAAATAGACGGTCATGGTGAGCGAGGCCTTTGTGGAGATGCTGGAGAGCATGCAGCAGGAGCATCCAGTGCTGGATGTCCGGTACCTGGGGGTCACCGGTGCATTCACCCGAACGCGTAAGGTGGATGCCATGAAGGTCATTCAGGTATTCACAATCCCACTTCTCTCATCATATTGCACAATAGGTTTATGTACAGCATGCGGTGTGTTTATTTTTTGGTCTGTTCTATAATAGTGTTCATGTCCTGTGTTTTGGAAACACAAATGCGGTATGCAGTGGATGGTTTATGGTTATTTGTCAGTCTTTATGGGGTTCGTTTTAAATTCGGTGTGGAAAGTAAAAGAAAAAAAAAAAAGGTTGGACTCATAATTTAAAAAAGTCAGCAAATGTCCTCATTACTTCTTTCAGCATTTTCTTGAAGGACGCAAGCAATGCCTCATTGATTTCTTTAAGAGCATTGACAAGGAGGGGACCATGAGAGTCCATGCTTCAGACCTCAGGAAGGCTATACAGGTTTTTATGTTAATTTCTAAATGTGACCTTCAGGCATACTTGATAATTTAATTTTTCAAAGAAATGCTTCTTCAGAACTATGGAAATGCTATAGCCTGCATAAACATTCTATTAGGAAGACAAGTTGTGTAACTAGTCATGTATGTTTACATAGCAAGCAAAGATGCCTCTTGACAGTTTCAACATTGAGGTGTTGATTCAGAAACTGGATGTGGATAAGACTGGCTTGATCGATTACAGGTGAGTCTGCTTTCTTAAGGTAATAACTGGCATTACATACAGAATGAGCAACAAAGACGACACATCTGCAAGGTTTAATTAACTAAACTGTAGATTATAGTGCAATAGTAATTCCATCTAAGTTTTTCTATCCTACAGTAGGCCTATCTCACATATTTACACACTTTTTTAACATTTAGTCTTACACTATTTATTGTTGTCTTGTGTTTTTAAAATGTTCAAATTCGGACTTCTCATACACCAGTTGGAGTTGCAACTCTATCTTCGTTGTTTGCTCTGCTTACAATGACAGTAAAGTCTTTCTAAAGTATGTACTGGTACATTCTGAGAGGTAAAACTTATGTTGAATTTTATAGTTTCGTTTTCTGCTTTAAGATGAACCACTTACTTTTAGTTTCACAGGACAGTTGTAGCTCTGAAGCAGCAGCCACAGTCTACTTGATCCGGGACAGACAGTAATAATGTACAGCTAGGGAAGATCAGAGAGCAGTTTGGTGAAGCTAAAATGAGTAAAGAACGTCCACCAAAAAAGTGTCTCGTATTTATTACATAGTTTCAGACATGGTTACGACAGCAGTTTTTACGAGTCATTCTATTTTTCAGTCAGGATTCCCTAATAGATCTTCATTTGGATTTTTAGGACTGTTGAGATCTACTTCAAAAGTCAAAATTACATTGTTTAGAGTTAGACAACTGCTTCCAGTACTTCTAGTCTAAATCTATACCATTTGAATTCTCAAAGTGTAGAGTTTGAAGCAAAAGAGTAGAGTGGGGTCTGAGGAAAAGGCAGGCAGCCTGAAGAAAGTGACCTAGGAAAGTTTGTTCAAAATAGAGCTCTGTCTTCTAAGAGAAATTTTCAGTTTATTAAAGAAATCTAATTTTGAGATGACTGAAATCAGTCGGAAATCTAACATTGACTACTAAAATAACATAGGTTTGAGATAAGTGATTCACTGATAGTTTAACCTAATCTAAGTAAATAACCTAATGATATTTGGCTTTACTTTTTATGCAAAACGGACCTACAAATGGCTTTTCGGAATTACAAATACAGCTCCTGTGTCCTGCTGCAACATGATCAGACGTCATGTTTGATGTGACACCTGCACACTTGCAGATGAAATACTGTACACAACACAACCACTCAGAGCTAAAGAGCTATTAGGCCATGACTGCAACCCATTTACGGTTGGAACGTCATATGAGGAATGGGGTTCAAAGGCTTTTTCGAACCCTCCCTCGCCAAGCTTCCTCAGTCATGGATGTGTCCCCTCTAGCCGGAGGGGCTGTAGGATAAACTGCAGATCTGCAGATGTTGATTCCAGATGCTAGCCATCTATACCTCTGAAGTTTCTAAATGGTTCATTTACATCTCTTAAAGATAAGTGCACCATAGTAATGTCCCATGTGTGCGTTTCAGATTTCAGTGAAATTCCTTGTAAAATTCTGCAGGTCAATCAAAATAATTCATTTATCTGATTTATTCATAATTGATACCATTTGAGTGCAGCGGCAGGAAACAAAGCAAACATTTTGGACAGTGTTTTAACTGGTACCTGATCTGGGAGGTAACTCAGTGAAACAAGACCATCATATGAAACTTGGCCCCAAAATCCAGGTTTACCTCTGTAATGCCATTCCCTTCATATACACAGCATAAATTCAATATATGTAGTTGTTGAAATTGGAAATTGTTGAAAAAATTCCTTAAAATGAGTTAATGGTGAGTGATTATGGTCCACTGCCTTGGTAAGTATTTTATTTGTATAGCACATTTTCTAGCAAAATGGCCACTCAAAGCGCTTTCCACAGACTCTGCCTTAGCATGCTAGACATGTTAGTCATGTGTGATTCACTGGCTCAATATGATGAAGTAAACAAAAAATAAGCCCATGAACAAACAATAACAACAGTTTAGGTAAATTAGGCTTGTGATGTTGCTAATTTAGCGGCTATCCTTTCCTAATGACCATCTTTCATCTCACTCCACACAAAGACCTTAAAGGTCCTGCATGATTTAGAATACACCATCTGTATTCAAACATCATGCCGATTCAAGATACGGGAGGAATAACAAAAAAAGCCCTGGCTGAAAACAGATATCGATGCACCTTGCCAATTAAAACAATCTCTGTCGTGCTAATGGAATCTTGAGTGGCAATAAAAGTAAATAAATAAATTAAAGGCCCATCGTGTTTTTGTTCTGGCTATTCATGTCCATTACGACCTCCTTCATTCTCATGGTAATCTGAGGTTTGGAGTATTTCATTTTTTTAGGATGGGTATTTTTTGGGGGTGGGTGGGTAGGGTTAGTGTTTTCATAATGAAGTCCATGTTCTCGGCGACTGGCATTGTTCAGACGCGTGTGTAGATGCTGGCAAAGAAACAAAGATGCTCATTAGGAGAGGCATTGTCCCTTCACGGTTTATGAAGGTAAACAGAAAAATGGCCCACAGCTTGGGAGGCGCAGCTGCACGCTCTCGAAAAAGAAGGGGGCTTTTGTTGGAGACGTAGGAAGCGCCAAGCAACCCACAAGACTCTTGTCGTGGATGGTTCAATTACTGTGGATCACATCCAAAAAGGCGTTGAGTAGTAATCAGCTTGGAGAAACATCAATCCTAACGATGATGCATGCTCTTCATGTAGTAGATTTGGGTAACAAGCACCTGAGGGTTTTAGGATTAAGTCACGTATCACTTCAAGGCTTGGGTGAACATTTCCAAAACCACAGAGTGAGGCTCATTGCCGTAGGACATCTTGGTGTTTTCTGTGAAGTGACAATGTTTTTATGAGCTGTTCGGAAGCAGCTATCATACTTCTTTCGACTGCTTCATTAATCTTACAGATTAAATATAAACACATTTTCTGCTACAGTTTTTATCTCAAAAAGTCAAGTAGTTTATAGGATCAATAAATGTAGCAAAATAAATTAGCTGATCTGGAGATTTGTTGTGTGACAGAAAATCAAAAAGGAAACACCCAGGGGGATATATATATATATTTTTTTTAAAAAAAAAAAAACTCATTTGGGACACAGATATACATAAAACTAGGGTTTTTAATGTTTAAATCGGATGTTTAAATAGCAACATGTACGGAGTACAACAGATAAAGAAATAAAGATAGTGTGTTCCAGGGCAAAGAGCTACTTGTGCAAAACTCAAAACATACCCCTGACATTTTTGACTGGACAAGGTCAAATCAAAGCAGGGAAGGACTGCACTGAATAGGTCCTTCTTACCAGGGCAGTGTTATATAGTGAGTCAGAAGGGAGGTGGTTCGCCAGAAGTTGTTCCTACACAAATAAAGGATCACCAAGGTGGTGTCACTACGGAACATCCTTATAAACCACTGTCAGTAAAAGCAAAGCATCTTGGGTTGTGATAGCTTTGTTTTGGGTGACCTGATCTTAAACCCATAAAAGACAAACCAAAGACGCAAAGAAGCAACACACAGCACTGTAAAGCAAACGCCATTTATGCTATAAAGGTTACCACACAAACATTGCTCAGACATTTCAAGGGTTGCGCACTTAAAACTGTTCCAGTTGGTTGAAATGTGAAGCTTTGTGGCAAGACTCGCTATACAGTTTGAGTTGGCTAAAACTGCTCACAACAGCACCAATGACATCCCACTATCACTGCAGGTCAAGTGCTTGCTTTACTCCAAATTTTTAAATGGAGTTTTGACTAAGAGTATGTGTAATGCTTTGTGTATGTGTGTGTGTATTATGTCAAGTTTTACAGATCTACTTTGAGCTGAATATAGATAAGGTACGGTATGGTATGGAAAGGTCTTCTGTTTTATTTGTGTGGTACAATAGGCGTCATGTGTTGAACCACCTTTTCTGACTACACAAATGATAACCCCCAATAAAGCCTGACATTTCTTCTTCTTCTGTTTTTTACTTTTACAATTTCAGTGAAATCAGAGCATTGGAGCATGAAGACGATGTGTTTGTTCTGTTGTTTGGAGAGAGAGTAACTTTATAGAATTTAGACAAGCCATATTTTTTAAGAGGCCTGAACATATTTGAGCATACCGTCACCATCAAACACAACATGATACCAGCTGTTAAGTGGATAGTCAACACAGACATATTTTCAATCCTCCTCATAATCACCTGCCAGGACATTGTGCAGTCGTTCATGAAGCACTTTTCTAAATAAAGTATGAGAGCAGATATACTACAAAAATTGAAGGGGTCCTACTTAGCAAGATATGGTTCTTATAAGCTGTCCCTTTACAATATTAGCCAATATGAAAATACCCATTCCTTGTTCACGTTATCTTATATCTTGCAGTGTGACACGTGTCATGGCCTCAACGTCGTTTAGAAAGGCTCTCTGGAGGGCTACACAAGTCCACAAATGGTCATCGTGTTGAGTTGGCATCACGCGTGTTTAATAAGTGCGTACTTATATAATAGAAGGGAGACCCCAGGGGTTACATATCGAGGAGCAGAACGCGGGGGTCCTCCACCACGGCCTTGATCTTGCGCAAGAAAGTCACCGCCTCTCTGCCGTCAATCAATCGGTGGTCGTACGTCAGCGCCACGTACATCATGGGCCTGATTTCCACCTGTGGGGACGGACATGGGTTAGAATTTACAGTGAGAACTTTAAGCCGCAGGTCTCACTGGACAATTTTTAAATCACAGGACAGTTTTTTGTGCGACCACACAGGTCTTACAGCTGAGCTTCTGATCTACTACAGAAATTAGTGTAAACATCTAGTCAAAACATCTTTGGCGCAAGAGTTATTACAAAAGCTTCTGAACATCTGTTAGACAGAAAGGAGTCAGTACAACAGGTTGCCAAACATCTGCCTGGCATGTGTGAGTGAGTCAAGACCTTCTGGACATCTGTCACATGTCTACATGTTGATATTTAAAATCAACAGGCAAGAAATGGCAAGGGTTCTGAAGAATTAGCCACTGCCCCAAACCTGTCCACAATTCAGATGGGGATCAGTGGTGTTCCATGACTATTATGGTATTCTCATAAAGTAGGAGGATTGTGGGTAACGGAGTGATGCCTGGAGAGAACTAAAAGTACAAGAGACCATTTTGGCGAGTGAACATGCCCCCAGAGTGTAGCACTGTAGCTGCCTGGCAGCTCTAGCTGTTGGCTGCAGCAACTTGAGCTAGGAAGAACCCGATTGTTTTCGTTTTTTTCGTACCGACAGTACTCTGTGACTTAGAGAAAAAGAGATCTATCTGAGAAATCTCAGGAATTTTCCTTTAAAGCTAATAACACTTGGAATAAAAACAGAATAATTGCATTTGACTTTTAAGACCTCTGTCTGCCTGAATTGTAAGCCTTTCAAGTTAAACATATATTGTAATACGTATCATATGGTGGCCTCTGTATTTTGATGTATATTACTGTGAGGTTGCAGGTATACCCAACTCAAGTAAGGAATCTGGTCCAAATGTGAGTGGGAACATCTTAGTATACCGTAATTTCCCAACTATTAGCCGCAGCTTATACATTGATTTTGCAAATATTCTTCAGCTATGAGGTTAATACACAGGGGCAGTTAATATGGTATTAATATGGTTTTGTTTCTTTTAACTTGCATAAAACACTGTCCTGTGGCTTAAACACAGTGCGGCTGATACACAGGAAATTACTGTAGTAATATATGATGCTGAGAACAAGTTAAGAGCAACCTCTGTCCACTCACCTTGCCATTCAGGGCCACGGGCCTGTCAAAGATGCCGTGCATGCCCAGGATGGCCGACTGCGGAGGGTTGATGATGGGCGTGCCAAACATGGAGCCAAACACGCCACCGTTGCTGATGGTGAAGGTGCCGCCATCCATGTCCTCCACAGCCAACTCGTTCTTACGTGCCTGAGGGTCAAAGGAGAGGTAGAGGGGTCATTGGAGAAACCAATTCAACTTAAAAGGGAGCTGTGTTGTTGTAATGCACAAATGCAACTATTTCGCCACACAACAGATGATGGCAAGGAGACTTCGCATACCTTCTCTCCCAGTGCATTGATGGTTTTCTCAATGTCTGCAAAGTTCATGGTCTCCACGTTGCGGATGACCGGCACCACCAGTCCCTGTGGAGAAAGAAACAGCGGACACGGTCAGCTCCTGCTCTTCACATCTACGCTTACATAATACCCCTAAGTTCTCCCAGCCAACCAATTCTTTTTTTGTAAGAAGTCACAAAATAACAAAAATAAAGAAAGAATCAATAACTTTTTCACATATTACTTGATCTTACCTTTGGTGTGGCCACAGCTACGCTGATGTCTACATAATCCCTATACACAATTTCTTTGGTGGTGTCATCAATAACTGGTGGGAGAACAAAAAAATTTTTTTAAAAAATGGGGCAAAGTTAATTACACAGGGATTAACAGGCTGAGTTTCAGTGCAATGAGATCTGAATGAATACCTGAATGAAAATGTATATGAAAACTTATATGATGGTTATTATGTCATTACGAGAACAAATACAGATTGTATTTTATTCCTTATTTGGTTTAGCTTAGTTTTGCTGTGGGATAACAATGGAGTGCAGGCTTACCGCCATTGACAGCAGGTTGGTCAGTAAGAGCATGAGCAGCAGCTTTCACAAAGGCAGACATGAAGCCCAGCTTGATGTTGTGTCTTTTGAGGAAGGCGTCTTTGTGCAGTTTACGCATCTCCTGGATGTTGCTGGGGAGAGAGAGAGGAAGGGGACACGGTAACGTCGCTACATTGCCGCAGATTGAACTCGCTGGATGGGGTCATCTCTGCCTCAAACAGAATGTCTAAGCTCAGCAACTAACTACCATGTGACCCACTGACTGCTATACTTTACAAAAGCCTCTCACATAGTCGAACAAAACAAAATAACATCCGTTCGCAAACATTTTAGATAAGGGGAGTGGGTAAACATGCACAGCACAAGGTCCTTACATTTCAAGAGTAAAGGGTATGAACACAGGGATTTCTGGTAATCAGTGCAGTTAAAGTATCTTTGACTGGTGCTCATGCCCACCTCGTTATCTGGATGTCCATGCCTACCTCATGGCCACCTCGTTATCTATATGTTCATGGTCACCTCGTTATCTATATGTTCATGCCTACCTCATGCCCACCTCGTTATCTATATGTTCATGCCTACCTCATGCCCACCTCGGTATCTGGACGTTCATTCCTACCTCATGTCCACCTCGTTGAAGGTGGTCAGCATGGCACAGGTGTTCTGGGCCTCCTTCAGACGCTGGGCGATCCTCAGACGCATGCGGTTCATCTTCACCTGTGACGCAGAAAACAAGCAGATCAGTTTGTATTCAGCTGAAAAAAAGCCTCTCTCTCACACACGCTCTCATTCACACAGAAAATATGGCAATCTAATTTAGTAGATTAAAGCGCAATTAAATAAATATAATATTTTAGCGTACGGAAGATGGTACATAATGATCTTACACAGTACATTATATCCCATTTTGTTAAAAACCCAAATTCTAAGTAGAACAGCTGCCCGACCGTGACTTGTTCGCCAGTTACTGTTACAGAGTGCTCTATGACTACTTGTCCCCAAAGAGTGAACTGTCAAGAGTCCTTGGGCATGTAGCATTTTTTTTCCTGTACCAGCCTATGTTTCCAATGAGGAAAGAGTGTATACGGCCACCCAAACAAAGAACGCTTTATAAAGAACGCTTCACCTTTTTTTGGTGCGGCTGCACTCCACACTCGGTTTTTTTTTTTGTTGCTGTTGAAAATGTTTTAACTTTTCAGAAAGGCACTGTTGTTGTCCCAATGGGGTGAGGCTAGTAAAAGTATGGATAAAGTATGGATAGGCACTCTTCAAAAAAAGTAAAAAAAAGCTTTAACAGATAGGCTTAATCATCGTTGATCATGTTAAAATTGCCAACATGTTTAGGCCTTGGCTAGGCCTTCATCAGGGCAAAATCTATTACAGCAAAGTGGTGAGGCTAGGGGTGAGGCTCTGCCTCTGGCTCTTACCCTGCTCTCTGTCCTGGCTCCTGTGGAAGCAGCTGGGGCGGCCGAGGCCACTGGGGCTGCTGTGGGCTTCACGGCAGATACTGCAGTATGAAAGTAAACACAAAACACAAAGGCAATAACAGACTAATAAATAAATAACAACAATAGTCTAACAGCAATCTTATTTCTATGTGATACATCCAGTGCAGCTCAAAATAAGGGCGTGCATGCACTAGCCTAAAGAATTGTGGGTTCAATTCCCGGCTTCCACTGTTGTGCCCTTGAGCAAGGCACTTAAACCCACGTTGCTCCGGGGACAAAGTAATCCCTTGTAATATAATTTCCATTATGTCAGTGACTTTGGATTAAAAGTGTCTGCTAAATGAATACATGTATATAAATATTCATGTGAGACATATAAGAACACATTATAAAGGAATGATTTAGAATTTACAATGAGGTGAAGAGTTAGAAGTAGAGACTAGGGCTGTCACTTTACGTTCGAAAATCGATTGCACAATCGATTGGACCAAACAACACAAGTTTCGAAAACTAAAATAGGGAATCGATTTTAACCAAATATGTACACTATTAATTTTAAACAAATTAAACAAATAAAAAGGATAGATGTAACAAAATTCACAAACAAGAATATAAGAATATAAAGAATTCCGAAGTGCAGTAAGCATTGCAAAAGCTAAAAAGAAAATTCCCACCAATTTTACGCACCGGAAACAGCTGTTTCAATCAGCTGCTGTGCTGCTCGTGTTTTGCCAAAAAATGGAGGACAACGCGATCAACCTGTGCGACATGAGAGACGAGTGATCTGCCCTAATAACTTGAGGAGTTCGATGTGGAATTACTTCGGATTTTTGGTATATCAAACTATGGAGAAGAACAAAGCGGTAGGCTATGCAAACAAACTGTGCAATCGAGTTCTATGTAGGCGAAATTTGTTTGACATTTCTAATCGTAAACACAGACAAAGATACGTTGAAGACTGCAGTAATGTTTGTCACTGATGTAATGGCAGTCCACTCGGCTTATTGTTTTTCGAGAATGTTGCACTCTTGTTTGTCATTGTGCGCGAAACTTCACGCCAATAAATCATCAAAATATTGCTGGCTTGGCGCCTACAAAGCCCTCTTTACGCTCGGGTCCTAATGCCTGTTAGTTGTTTGTGGATTGGCCTATATTTGGCGTTGAAAATGGAAACGTCTTTAGACATGAAAAATCGATTTTACAATCGATTCAATGAACACTTATGTCTCAAAAATCGAACAGGATTTTTTCACAAAAGTGACAGCCCTAGTAGAGACTTGTGTGTGGTACAACAAAACAATCATTATATCCCGATTATGTTGTTTTCATAGTTCTTGGGAGTCAAAATTTAAATCAAAGACCTACATTTCCCAAAAGCCCTAGTAAGTTTGACTAACTGAGAGAGCCACTGACCAGGTTCGGCATCAGTGGCTTGGCGGCTAGAATGACGTAGAATTGATACCGAAGCACAAACCGATAGAAGGAGAGGTGTGTGTGTGTGTGTGTGTGTGTAAGAGACAGAGAGCCACTGACCAGGTTTGGCATCAGCAGCTTGGCCTGGCACAGGGGGAACAGGTGGCATGGCAGTGGGGATGGGCGTGACCACGGGTGTCGGGGGTGGAACGGCGGCGGCGGCCAGGGTCTCAGCTTTGGGTGCCGCGGGTTCAGCAGCAGCAGCAGCAGCAGCAGCAGCAGCAGGTTTGGGGGCTCCAGCTGTAATTACACCATCAGTTACCACGGTAACAGACCACAGGGGGAACAAGGGCAGCAGGTTTGGGGGCTCCAGCTGTAATTACACCATCAGTTACCACGGTAACAGACCACAGGGGGAACAAGGGCAGCAGGTTTGGGGCTCCAGCTGTAATTACACCATCAGTTACCACGGTAACAGACTACAGGGGGAACAAGGCCAGTCTGCCATGAGGCAACCAACAGGCAACACTTCAGATGGGTAGGTATTTCAGTAATGTAAGGTCAGGAATCTAAATTGAATGGGGAGAGAGACCAACAAATTCCACACATAATGGTGAACCTAACTCTCCCAGAGCTTTCTGCATTAGGAGTACATCAAATCCGCAAAATTAAGATTCCACCTTAAGAAGTATATGGTCATAAATGGATAAAAAAAAGCTTATACTTGTTGTTTTATCCACCCTATGTGAGCAACATTCGACAAGAGGTCTACTTTGATGTCAAAATAGGCCCGAGGCCAAATGAAGAGAAAGGTCGGTTAGGCCTTTAACAAGGTAACCAGCAATAAATTACAGGGCAAGTGTTCTGGTTATGGAGCCACACACCAAACAGTACAGGCTTTTCATTTCTGTGGCACTGCCTCCTCCTTTCCTGTGCCTGTTACAGTTTCATAGCGTCTTTCAGGTCCCAGCATGCACCACGAGTGTCCACGTGTATGTGTCTGCATGGCGACTTGAAGCGTACCTCCTTTCTTGAGTTTGAAGAGGGGTTGTCCTCCCTCCACTCGTCCACCATCTGCCACCAGGAGCTCCTCGATCACGCCAGCCGCAGGAGAGGGCACCTGCACAGAGGTCTGTACCCCAGCCCGCCACAAAACCCTCATTACCACAGCCAACAGAGGTCTGTACCCCAGCCCGCCACAACACCCTCATTGCCACAGCCAACAGAGGTCTGTACCCCAGCCCGCCACAACACCCTCATTAGTACCACAGTCAGCAACATTTAGAGTGCAGGCTACAAGCGTCGCTTGACATAAAATTACATGAAAAAGAAAATGTGTGTCTGCTAGTCAAGTCAGGGTTATTTCTATAGCACAGTTCAAAACAACCAAGGGATGACAGAGTGCTTTACAGGGTAAAAAGGAACATATACTATAAAGTATACTCTATTAAGTAAAGTTTTGTACATCAAAACATTTTAAAATGTTCAGAAGTTGTTGAAAGGATAGCAACTCAAAGTTCAAAATCCTGCAGTGTTGCCGTGGTCACGGTGTGTGTCTGTTTACTGTGTTACACAATGAGATATAAACAAACATAGCTATGGCGTCACACAAATTATTATAGAAACTAGACAATATTTTATTCAATGTTTAGTTACTGGTGCAAAATTATGAAAGCCTACAGCACCACGATATACAGTTCTGTGCAAAAGTGTTAGGCACTCATTAGATTTGATGTTTTAGCAATGCTATGATGACCATATATGGGCAATTCCACAGAAAATTTTTTGTGCATTTTCTCTCATTTACATTCATCAGCCAAATATAGCAAAAGCTCAAATTTCATGTAATCATTCACATCATACAATACCATCACATTTTATTGGCGTTATGGATGTGACAAAAAGTCCATTTTCCGTGGAATTGCCCATATGTTTATTTTTCACACTGTCTTTATTAGAATTCAACTAGAAGATAGACAGAATATAAAAAACACACACAAAAAAAGCATTTCTAGTTCAGGCTTGCCCGTCAGTGGCCTGGGTGGGGAATGGCAGCTCCGTGAAGAGCTTCCCCCTTGGATAACTGGTAATTATAACACTGCTAAAACAACAAATCCAATGGCAGCTTGTGACTGAAATTGGACTGGTATCAGAACAAAATCTACATTGTACGTGTATTTAAATACTGTGTACTATTTGCTGTGTTCTCTGGGTCATATTCTAATTAAGAGTGAGACTGAGAAATAAACAATATGGTCCTTATGGCATTACTGAAGCAAAACATGTAAGGTGCCGAAGACTTTTGCACAGTACTGTATGTCAACAACATATTTGTTTAGTCAAACAACAGTTTATCATCTAAACAACGGACCTTAACTCATTGAATGCCAAGCTGTTTTCAGAAGCTTTGTCCTAGAGTGCCAGCAATCTAGACCATCGATCGTCATATATTTCATTTCCATTCATCACAGAGTTCCCAAAATCACATATAAGGTGTGTTAGAGTGTCTAGTTTCGTAATTAAAAAAAAAAAAGCTAAAAACGTAATATTACGTTTTTGGCACTCAATGAGTTAAGGCATGTTGAGATTATCTGAAAATAGTGTCAACTGTTCTGACCACAGACACAAAACACTGCAGACAACAGAAGATATTTCTTTGCAAACAACATAGCCCTTTAGACAACAAAGTTGGCTGCAATTTCTCTGTTTAAGCGTTTAAACACTTGAATACACCTAGTTAACTTAACAATAAATGTAAAAATTAAATTTATTTCAGAGTTATGACACCCTTAAACAATTAGGTACCTTGCACAGCGCCTTTGCATGCAGACAAAACAGTCAAAAGTCAATATAACCCCAGGGCAATACGGAGGACGGGCTACCTACCTTATCAGTTTCAATCTCGCACACCACCTCATCTTCAGCTACAGTATCACCCACGGCTGTGGAGAAGAGAGGACAATGATTGTGGTTAGATAAAACTACATTACAAGATGCAATACTTCAGCTACAGTATCACCCACGGCTGTGGAGAAGAAAGGACAATGATTGTGGTTCGATAAAACTAGATTACAAGATGCAATAAGTAACTTTTTTGCTAAACAAAATGTTCATTTACAACCTAGATTTAACTCTGGTGGGTAAAAAATAGAATAGAATAGAATGCCTTTATTGTCATTGCATTTTAAAAGTACAATAAAATTGGAGAATGGTCTGGATGGTAAAAAGTACAGTGATTCACTAAATTTCTGTGGTGTCCATGCTTATATTATTTCCTGTGACTGACCTTTTATAAAGACTGTTAATATTTACAGTACGACTACACAAATGCAGAAGGGAAAAAACAACTGTGGCCACTATAGGCAATTTCATTTTAAACAACAGAAAAAAGGCATATTCCGGCTTTAGCAGCTTGTCAATTCACTTCACATGATCACTACCAAATACCACATGCCTGACGTCACCGGTGTCAGATGGGGGTCACTCACCTTTCTCCCACCTGACGTCTCCCTCTGTGACCGACTCTGCGAAGGCGGGCGTTTTTACTGTGATGACTTCGTTCCCTGCCAATAGACAGACAGATCAAACAACACGCCCCAGCAAAAACAAAATGTGCCTGGAGCATAGAGGAACATTGAGAAATCTTACTGTAACATGTAGAAGTCCTAAAGTATCTTATGTGGGAGACACTGGAGGCTGGCTTGGGATCGCATCTGAAAAACATGCAAACACACCATCGGTATGTGAGAGTGCAAGGTGTCAAATGGCATTTTAAAATGCCATTCTTTAAATAGTTATATAAAGAAGACACCAAAATGACTTTAAGGCAGAGAACTTACGTTTGACTGTTCTTGTAAACAATCCGACTGCCTGCAGAGAGGCCTTTAACATAAAAGACTTCATTATAAAAGGCAAAGCATACATCTCTTCATGGTACACAGAAATACCTACTCTTAAAATAAAAACATAGTATATTGTAAGTATATTGAGCTCACAGCAGCAGCTATTCAGTGAAGGTCATGGGTGCCCGAGGACCCACGGTGAAGTATAAAGATTTCCTTTGCTTTACACTTAAGTGTCTGCAAGATTAACTGACATAAGAGCTATGGTATTGTACTAGATTGATGTTAAGAGGTTGTTAGTCGTTACCCAACACATGCGTGTTGTTTTCTTCTAATAAAAACACAACTTACCAAAACAGTATTGAAACGTGAACACATCTAGCCTATATAAAGCATATTCACACTTATCCTTAAGAAGTTACTGACCATATTCATGCCACAGGCATGCACAATCAATTTTTAGGTACAGGTTTGTTTTACTGTTTTTCCCTATGTTGTTCCTATGTAGTCAAAATGTTCAATAAACAGTATTCATACCTGACACCATCCGCTGTCCAAGCCCTTTATTACTCTGAAAGGATGAGTGAAATTGAACATGTGAGCGTGCTGCGTTCGTTCAATTCTCAACAGAAAAATGAATATCAGACCCTCCGAGAGGTTATAAAATGACACTCTTTTACTAAATGTTGAGCGAATACGTCCATAATAAGAATTAAGCATGGCCAGTCGACAAGCATGTACACAAGGTGAATGACATTTAACAAATGTGGTACGTTTTCATACGTTCTTATTGGGACCCTCGGTGCATAACTACTCAGCACCATAAACTTTGACAATGCAAATGTCAATATCGAGGCAGTTAACAATTTTCCCAGATAAAATTAATAACGTTAACCATTCTGCTGCACCTTAATAGCGACAGGTTTGTCAAGTAACATTAGCTTTGAACGAGGTCACGCTCATGTTAATAGTAGTTCCTGGAGTATTAAATGTTAGTGCTTAATGTTAGTGCTTTATGTGTTTGCAACATTATGTCCCTAGGCCTAGTAGCTACATAAGGATCGCTATCTTAACTGACTGACTGGTGATAATTTCACGGCAAATGGTTTACCTATAAAGTTAACGTTAAATAAACGAAGATTTACGAAGGGGCGGTAGCCAGTTAGACGAGTTAGCCTAGAGCTTAGCGTGCTATGTCTGAAGTACGGTTGACCTCTCAAGAACAGCAAAATCTGACATCAACTTGAGATTTACACTACTTGCGTGACAGCCAACACAATTTACGCTTCTTCAAATTGTTAGCTACCGGCTAGTCAGCTTAAGGCCATGACCACTCAAATGAAATCAAATAACTAACTGACGTTAGCTGGCCTGTTAGCCTCAGTTAGCTAGCTAATGTTTGGAGCATCCCAAAGGTGTGTTGATAACTTGCTTTCTAGGAGATGTCAGTCAATGGGTTCCCTTAACCCAGTGAAATAGCCATGATTTATTAGAGACACCGTGGAGTTACATGATTCGTTACTCCACGTATACATTGCTATCTCTAACTACTCCAGTCGACAAGGTTAACGTTAACATTAGTATCTGTATTAGCTAGCTTCGAACCTAGCTACAGCCTGCTATCTGAGGGGCTAACCGGTTGTTTCGGTGTCCCTCTGTCCTTGGGTTTTACTCAGGCCTCGGCAAGGCCCATAAAAAGAGAAATGTTAGCAATTTACAAGATAATACACAAAACACTTAAAATAACATTTTCCAAATACATACCTGGGACAACACGGAAACAGAACGTCCAAATGTCCGCGTAAAACATCGTGAACGGGACAGCATGTTGGCTGAAATGACAGGCTGTCAACTGACCTCGCTCAGTGAAGCCTGCAACAACACAAAAGGAAGTGAAGTAGGGAGAAAAGTCTTCCGGGTAAATGGCTCATTAGCAAGTAAAAGTCATTTGACGGAGCGGTTTATGGTAAAAGTCGCTTTAGTACCTTTAATTAGTACTTTAATAATGAAATAAATGTAAAGACAAATGTGAAAATGATGGATTTTGCTGACAAAGATCTTGTCCGTCTTCAACTACAGGACTGAGGTGCTAGGCTTTGGTTTGATCAGTTATTAAATAGGCCTACTTATTCTCTGACTGGGCAAATGCCCTTTTCTCTCACATCTGTTCTAACATCTAACAAAACGTCGGCAGAATAGCCTACCCAAATCACACAGGGAGACCATTTTAAAGTGTATGTGAGCTAATCTTAGCCGAGATACATAATTTCCATAGGAGACAATATAGAGCCAGTAGAATCTGGTATTGTGCCAAACTGTTGGCTCTGCCCCCTTGCATCTCATTTACGATGACTATTTATTAATGCTTGTCAGTGACAGGGCACAGACCTCACCACAGGGAGACTTGCTATGATTCATGCGCGCTATTTCTCAACAGGTAAGACCTAAGCTGCTGCACACAGCCTACCACCAGAAAAAAAGTTTTATTTAATGTTTCTTGTGATTGTGTCTCTGTGACCTCGATTTTTTTGCATATTCGATATTTTTTGAGTTTTGTATTGCAGCCTATAACATTGAGTAAAATGCATATCTGTTATTTTCAAGTAACCAGTGATTTATTGTAGCCTAGGCCTGTTATTAGTTTCACTAAAAAATAAATAATGCATGTCTTAACTTATATTTCTTTGCTGCTTACAATGTTGATTTATGTGTTTTTTTTGCTGGTGGTTGCTATGCAGTTGGTAAATATGCACACACACAAATGGGTCTTTATTTTTATTTCTTCAGTATAAGTAAGTCAGTCATTTTAATTTGTATTACACATTTCCTTCCAAAGTTTTTCAGTTAAAGTTTAAAAGATGATCCCAACACCAACTATACAACTGACACCTATAGACACAAACCAAAACAAAAGTAGACAGACATAAAAAGAGATAAAATACAAATGACATCCAATCCATAAGGTCTGTCTGTTGGTAAATACTTTCCTCCTCTGATATTTTTCAGGTAAATATTAATCATCGTATCTGATACTTTGTAACCCACCAACATTTAAAAAACCTTTGGCATGAGTTACAGCTCATCTGATCAAAACATGCACACTTTGAGTAATGGTTACCCTGAATGTGGTGAACTGAGCGACCCACAGAACAGGTACGGCCACTCTCTGACTTCAAGGACCACGGAGTCCATCATCTCTCTCCTCTTGAGAAAAAATGCAGAGAGGAAGAGGTCACACCATCCGAACGACTTTCCCCAACACTTTGACCCCACAACCTCTTTAAACAATTCTTACTATGATGAGTGCAGGACCAGCACTTTAAGTGAGGATGGCGAAACCACACAGGTCCTAACCAGCCCATTCAGTCCTAGTTGGGACCATTCCTGCCTGGAGAATCATCGGGTCAAACGGGCCCGGGTCGAGAACATTCTCCAACGCATGGTTGGATCTCCTCCGAAACAGTTCAGAGACGAAATAGCCGCCGGTCCCCCTGCACAAACTAATGCATGGCACAGCAGCAGAGTGACTCTGCCACCACTGGATTACAGCCAGGGCAGAGGCGAAACCTCCTGTGGTGAGGATTACAAGACCAGGGAGAACCCTGAGCATTTGAATGTGCTTCATGCAAGGCATCAGAAAGACCAGATGACCAAGGTCTACCACAAAAACTCTGAAGAGGAGTATCCAAGAAGAGAGACTGCACCGAGGGGAGTTGCGAAAAATGAGAATCTCTCATGCATTACAAATACATCTTCTACACCGCTAATACCAGACACTCCTATCTTGCATAATTCCAGAGGTGACTTTCAACATTGTTTGAGTGGTGAGTGGGAAAGAAACAGGATCAAAATACAGAGTAGTCACACGGGTCTGGACACAGATGAACTGATTGAACTTCTGAAGTCAGAGCTGTCCAGGGCTGTAAACTTGAGTGTTGATTTGGTTTTCAAGAAAATGTTTCACTCGTTATTCAAGACACCGGCGCAGGATCCTGACGTAGGGTCTGAGCACGCTTTGTTAGACGAAAATGTGAAATATGAAGAGGCAACCACACCAAACTATGACTTGTGTTCACAGATAACAGAGCCTTCACTGCCAAATGTTCAGACAGAAGCTTTGTCATTGGTCATTCAAAAACCATCCAACCAGGAGAATCCCAATACATTCACCCAAGTAAATACAAGTTTTTCTGAGATCAGCAATCCACCCTCTCAATCAAAACAAAATAATTTTCACATAGACCAAGAAGTGCTACAGCGATTTCAAGACAGCCCCACGAATGTGCTGGACAGCCTTCCATGTCAATACAATACAAGTCAGTCTTCGGTGGACATAATGTCACATTCTTGGGAACCAATCAAGGTAACTTCAAAGGGAATGTCTAACTGTATGAGCCAACAAGCACAACTGGTAGCTCTGAGTCAACTGGCCTTTGACAACCTCTGCCTTCCTCACATCAAAAGGGAAAACCAAGGCTTGGTGGAAAACAACTCATTCTTGCCTCTTAATATATCCTTTGAAAATGCAGTAGCTAGCAAGACATAATGTTACCACGACCAGTCAACATTTTTTTAGGAGTTATCAATGAACCTTAAAAAGAATCCTTATTTAGTCTTGTCTATGTAGAACCTGCATCAACTAGGATGGCTTGGGTGTTCTGGGTAGTTCGGGTGGACAGAAAGTTTTCAATATTCCTGGCAATTTGAATCACCTCAGCTACAGATGAGCTCAATCTGAGCCAATTCAAAATTTATGTAATCTTTATTTTAACAAATTAGAGTTGAAGCATTTGATATCTCTCTCTTGGTATGGATGGGTAAGATTCAACCAAAGCCACACAACACAAATCATCTATGTGGTGTGTTTTTGATTATGCTAATTGTCATTAAGTAGTGCATGCATTGTAAGTGAAACTATGTGGCTTTAATAATCAAATATAACATGTCTGTTTAGGATGTAGTATGATCCTCATTGTCAATACACTTTCCATACACTGTATACTTCAGTATACAGGGTGGATGGGCCAACCTGCTGTTTTTTTCCAAAATGTTCAAGATCCTTAACAATGTCACATTCAGGAGGGACTGACCCCTGGCCATCTAAAAAAGGCAAAGCTAATGTTCTTCTACACACGTTACCCAAGCTCTAATGTGCTGAAAACCTTCTTTCCTGATGTAAAGGTAAGAACAGATATAAGTGTTCCATTGTGTTGAGTCAGTGATCTCAGCTATGTTTGCTCAAAGACCTACAGCGACTGCAGATTCAGTAAATAAGCATTTGGGGGGGAAAAAATACAAATAAAAATAAGTACTCGGGTAGATCGTTTTAAAATGCTTTATTTGTCTCCAAGTAAAATGAGTAATAAAAAAAGTCACATAATTATGAGTCATGTTGAACTATACATTATATAGATAAGCTGGAAAATTGCCTTCATGCAGCATTGTTTATTAACACAAATGTGCCTAACTTATTGTATTTAATGTAGTTCAGTAATTGTATCTAATAGCACTAACAATAAACACTCACCTGAAATTTTTCCATCCTCTGCGCAGTTCACCAGGTGCATCACATCCCAGCTGATCAAGTGGTTCAGCAACTTCCGCGAGTTCTATTACATCCAGATGGAGAAGTTTGCGCGGCAGGCCGTGGCGGAGGGAGTGGGCAACACGAGGGACATCACGATGGACCGGGACTCCGAGCTCTTCAGAGCACTGAACACACATTACAACAAAGCCAATGACTACCAGGTAGGTCACAACAAACGCATATCAGAAGTGATCCACTACAAGGAACACCTTACAATGAAACTACCAGGGGCACAACTTGTTCACGCACATTACATTATATTAGTTAACAAGTTACCATAAGTGTCCAGAGTGTTGTTACTTGCACTCACAAATGATATATATATATATATATATATACACACACACACACACACACAAGTTCATAACAGGCCCAGTTCTAGTTTGCATCAGACAACTTAGGTTTTGTGTGTTATTCTCTTATTGACAACAAAAAAGCCTGGTAAGGTTAAAAAAAAGTAAACAGATTGACAACCATCTATAATTTGCATTATAAAAATGCTGTTATGTAAAGGATCGACAACTCTTTTCCCCACTACTTAACGTTACTAGCACAAAATAGAAAGTCACATTCATGTGTGGCCTTGTGAATATAACACACATAATATTCAGCTTCCTCTATGTAAATATACAAAACTGAAACCTACATACACACAATGCAGAAACCATTCAATTCAAAAACATCTATAGAGCGCTATTAGTCATTTTGAGATATAGCAAGATAGACATAAGGAAAAGACAAGTTTGATATGTACAATCCGTGTAGTACATTGGAAACTGATGTTTTTTAATGGAATTTGATTACGGACAGAAAGAAAGAAATATTTCTAATTTCACACAGATTTGTCGTGTGTATAGTTTTAAAACATGATTGATCAGGCAGTTGTAAGGAAGTTGTAAGGTTTATTACACAGAAATGTTACTTTTAATGGTAGGCTGTTACAGCCTTGCATGGCAGTCGACACATTTTCCTCAGCACAGTAATCTGGCTATTGTGTTACAAAACGTCTCCACCAACCCACTTATTGTGTTGTTAATGAGAGTGGTAACGCAGTCTATCATTACAATGTTGTTGATGTAGACAGAAGACGTGCTCTATAAACTGCTTATAATAAAAGATAGTCATCGAAAGATTCTACTGTAAACTAATTCTAAGAATTAAATTACATGCATAATTGATGTCTGAGATGAACATTATGAACTGAATAGACAAGATATATTACCACAGATGTATTTGTATGTCACAGATAGACATTTTGGATTTTCTTGTTCACTGTTTTCTTGCTACTCCACAAACCAACTTTGTCCAACCAAATTAGTCACAGATGATTAAAGTCAACGGCAAACTGCCAAATACAAAGTGCGCCCATATCTCCAACACTTCTTTACCTTATGAACCAGGTTTTAAATTTTTATTTTACTCGTTTTTTTTATAAAAAAAAAAATGATTGCAACTTTTGTTCTTTATAACATGTTGCCATTTCCTGTCCTAAGATTGTATTTGATGGCCAAACAGTATTGGCGACAAACTTAGTTAAGTAAGTCAGTTAATTCATAGTTCTGCATGGAATCTGTATGTGCATCTCCCAAAAAATGTCACCACATATCTACACATACTGTAACAGTTGTGAATGGTCTGCTTCACAAGCTATCGACTCTGTAGTTAGCTTACTGACGTCAGTTGTCTCGTAGACGCCTCGCAAAAAACACCTTTTTTTGGGTATGATAATTGGTATTATCTGTCAAACCTATGATCATATTTCTATGATCAAACTTACAAAAAAATACAAAACCTAAGCAAAAAATAGGGCAAATAAATTACATTTATACACATGTAGCGTTAGCCTAGCTAGTAGCGCCTTGCAAGTAGCCAGAGCTACGCAGACATGAGCGCACATTCTTACCTTGGCATAGGCTAATTTCCAATAGCTATGCCTAGATTCTACACAAAGGCATACATCACGCTTTAAACCCCATTCAGACTGCAAGTGCTAGTGACAGGAGACCTAATGTTAATGTAAGTTAGCGATTACAGGTGAATTAACGTTGCATGAACAGGGCTTTAGACTCAAGGCACTACAAAACACGGTCACAAAATTGTTGAATGAAAACGTATAACCACATACTTGACAAGACATCAAATTCACATGGCAACTACGCCTTACTGTGCTACTTAACCCTCTCTATGCTGCTTTCAGTTATATTTTCTTATTTGTTGTTTTAAGCCTTAAAACATGTGTGAGTCATAAACATCTTTTCACGACAGTTCCCTAAAGACTCAGCATCTCAAAATAACTGAAGCCAAAGATGGTTATGTGATTTGGCAGGCACCTTTGTCCAAAGCGACATACACATACAAAACAATAATAATACTTAAATTTAATAAGATACACAGCATTTATCTATTCAAGCACAAATACTTAATTTATAGCATTATGCAACTGTCCATGAGTGTGTGCTAAGATATGGATTTAAAAGGTCTCCTCCGAGTCTTATCAAATGATCACAAAAAACAGTGAGATGTTCATCACTCTTTAACTGTTTTCCAACCATGAAAATATGATTTTAACAATACAACCCCATCACCCCCACTTGTCATCACATAACATTGAAGAGACACACATTTCTAACATTCTAAGTAATAAATCAATGATTTGAGATGTAAGGGCTGTAAGTACACGATATCTAGCAACACATTTTCTCTGGGGTGTTGCATTACTTACCTTTTCAAATGACTGAATATGAAAAAAAAAAAAATAAATACAGAAAAACTTAAGGTCATTCGACTGGATATTAAGGTCTTTACAGTGTCATTATTAACGTTTGACTGTTCTTGGCTGTGTGTTTTACTTCAGGTCCCAGACAGATTTCTTGAGGTTGTGGAAATAACACTAAGAGAGTTCTACACTGCCATCTCCCTGTCCAGAGATATGGACCCCTCTTGGAAGAAGGCAATATACAAGGTCATATGTAAATTAGACAGTGATATCCCAGCAGCATTTAAATCTCCTTTGTTCACATAGTGATGTAATTGAGTGAGGAGACCAAGAGGTACTGAATGCTAGAATATAAAAATGCATGCTGTCAATCACTTTGCAAATGTAAAATTAAGAATGAATTAATCCAGGTAATGAAGCATGCAGTTTGCTAAACAAGTCATGGTGAGGTTTGGAAAAAAATGTCTGTTGGTATATGTTCTTATTCTGTGAAGTTATCTTTTAAAAGTATACGCTGTTAGTTTTTAACGTCTTACCTGACAGATTTCCCTTGATGGTATACAATTAATATGCCACAATATGTTCTCAAATACTGAGACAATCTACAGTCTACTGGAATACTCTGATTAAATGCCAGTGGACTACAGTGTACAGCTGATTCACTTACCTTCAAAATGCTAAAAAAAAAATGATCATAGTTCCAATTGGCAAATGTTTTATGCATTTGACTCGTGTCTCAGTAAAAATAATCCCTTATCCACTATGTCACTTGGTCCACAGAAAATCTGATGTCAGCTTTTCTCAGCGGTGAAACCTTACAATTGAAAATGTCTAAGTGCTACATCATAAAGTACCAAAAATTTATCGACATACTCACACAGAAAATCACAGGACTAGCCTCAAACTGGCCAGTGTTTGTGTATTGTAACAGATGAGTTTCTGTTCAGTTTTTGTGCACATCATTTTTTGTGAGTTCAAGAGAGACAAATCTGTACTCTCCCCTGAGACATTTAATTGCTAGATGAAGAAATTGTAAGTGGAGGGACCAAAACTTCATTTAATAATAAATAAGGCTTAACTCATTATTCTCCATAACATGTTAATCAGTTCTTTGCAGTTTTAACACTAATTAACACTGCTTTACTGCAAACATAAAATGGTGCAAAACGTACTGAAATGCAGCCAGCTCACAGGAGAGAACAGTTCTCTATAACTACCTAGCTAGCGCCCATACTAAATAACTGCAATCTATGGGCACTAAATATAAAAATGGTAATCTTAAAGGTAGGGTAAGCAATGCGAAGCGATTTCTAACACACGACACTTTTTTGTGTTGTAACATTCGGAGAACGTTTTCTGTAGATCCTCTAGCTCTACATTCTCTGAAAACACTGTATAAGTGTAGCAGCCTGTACCCCAAACACACCAGGAAGATGTACCCCTTAGGGAGCACTGAAAGGAAGAGTGAGCTACCTCTGTGGTAGTTTAGTTTGGTTCAAATGTACAGTACATATGGAAAAGTGCTTCACTTTTTCCCCATTTTCTTATGTCACAGCCTTATTCCAAAATGGATTAAATGTATTTTTCCCCTCAAAATACCCCATAATGACAACTAAAAAAAAAACTTTGAGATTTTTGCAAATTTATTAAAAATTAAAAACAAAGAAAATCAGAGGCACAGTTCCCGGGAAGGGTACAGAAAATGTTCTGCTTTAAAGGTCCCAATGAGCACAGTGGCCTCCATCATCCGTAAATGGAAGAAGTTTGGAACCACAAGGACTCTTCCTAGAGCTGGCCTTCCCTCTAAACTGAGTGATCGGGGGAGAAGGGCTTTAGTTGGGGAGGTGACCATTAACCCGATGGTCACTCTGACAGCTCCAGGATGACCATCGCTGCAGCACTCCACCGTTTTTCACCGAGGGAACTGGGAGATTAGTCAGGATTGAGGGAAAGATGAATGCAGCAATATACATAGACATCCTGGAAGAAAACCTGCTCCAGAGCGCTCTTGACCTCAGACTGGGATGACTATTCATCTTTTAACAGGGCAACGACCCTAAGCAAACAGCCAAGATATTGAAGTGGCTTTAGGACAACTCTGTGAATGTTCTATATAGTGGCCCAGCCAGAGCCCAGCCTTGAATCCCATTGAACATCTCTGGAGGGATTGAAAATTGGCTGTGCACCGATGCTCACCATCCAACTTGATGGAGCTCGAGAGGTTCTGTAAAGAGGAATGGGCCATAGGTGTGCCAAGCTTGTTACTTCATATTCCAAAAGACGTGAGGCTGTAATTGCTGCCAAAGGTGCCACAACAAAGTATTGAGCAAAGGCTGTGAATACTTCTGTAGTGTACATATTATATTTTTGTTCTTTATTTCTAATAAATTTGCAAACATTTAAAAAAAATGTTTTTCATGGTGTCATTATGGAGTATTGTGTGTAGAATTTTGAGAAAGAAAAAAAATTGAATCCATTTTGGAATAAGGCTGTAACGTAACGAAATGTGGAAAAAGTGAAGCGATGTGAACACATTCCGAATGCACTATAATGGAAGTTGCTTTGGACAAAAGCGTCTGCTAAACATAAACATGAACAAAACGCAACTTCAGTCAACATTGCTTACTCTACCTCTACAGTTACGCTGTACGGAGTCGAAAGTAGCTTTTGCTAAGTAGAATGCACGGCACTTCAGCAAATCTACCGTACGAAACAACACTGGAGTTTGTGTCCTTTCAGGCAAAGTATTGATTGTGCATCAGTGTAAGGCATTATTAATGACTCAAAAAAAGTTATACAAAACATATATATAGAACTTATTTTTTTTAATATATTCCCACAGTTGTCCCAGTAATCACACTGAGGCCAAACATTTTCTAACAAAACACAGTTCATTTTTTTTAAAAGGAAAAATAAAACAAGGTGTGACATTTCACATTAGGGTTTAATTTATTCAAATCTAATGACTAAAACAAAGCATGAATTCTGCTGGGAATACATACAAGGTATAAAAAATACAAGTGGAGCTACAGGCAACATGAAAACTTAGTGATGTAGTTCCTGGCGCAGGAGTTAAATCACCGTGAGTATTCATGAGAAACACCAAAAAGATGGAACACATCTAACAGTGTCTTCTTTTCCTCCTTCCCTGGTGGATCCCAAAGACAGTATCTTCTTCTCTCTTCTCTTTCAGCAATATGTTAAATAACAGTAACAGGGTGGGGGAAGCATTCCTTACTCCACCAAAGAACAGAAGAGAAATCTGTAGATTCATGGTATGACTATCTGAAAGAAAGAAGAAAAACTCAAGCTGAAACAAGGCACCCAAGCAATACATGTTTTAATCTTTTTTTTTTTTTTTTTTTTTAAAAAACACCAAATGTTTATCAATTTAACGGGTAAAGGATCTGAAAACAAAGACTCTAGAACACTATTATTATTTCTCACAACAAATAACAATAAATCCATATGTCAATACAATAATCACACCTTTACAAAGAAGTCACTTAGAAGTATAGCAAAAAGGATTAATTACCTGTGTGCCAAAAGTGTGCAAAGACTAACGAAATGTTCTTCTCAGAAATACTTTGTGCGGTTAAGAGCTCGCTGGGCTAACTGTCCGGTTTCGTCGGTGATCTTCTCCCAGTCGGTCTGGCCCACAACAAAGCCAATAGCGCGCTTTCGGTCGGCGTCCTTCTTCTCCTCCAGGTCCGCCCACCGCACCTTGGACCAAAACCGGACCAGTGGCGTGATGAACGGGAAACAGGACACCAAGAATATGACTACATTTTCTTTCCGCTCAGCAGTATGTATAACAGTATGGACAATGAGGTCATATAGGACAACACTAAAGCAACACAGCCTCCTACTTTGTCTGCCATTGTAGCGAATGGCAGTTGTTTAAAGTGTAATAAGTTAAATAGGAGCAGGACATTTATTAAAGGTTATACGGCGAGAATAAGAGCTGTGAGACTGTGACCAAAGTAAATGGAAGGCAGCAAGAACATATTTACCCGCTTCTTTCCGGGTTCGGACATCCGCGTGGCGTAGTCGTCTGGGAGCTGAAGGAAGTCCTCTATGCCTGCTACATCAGACTCGCGCTTCCGTTTGCTCCCACCAACCAGGCCGTCCAGCTTGTCTGGAAAAAGAAGTGCTGCCAACGTCATCACCTGCTGCGTCCAGCTCCAGCTCGCTATGTTTTCTGCATAAATCTCTCACACCCATGCCTAAGACAGGGCTTGATAACTCAAGGAACTATGTTTGCTGTGCTTCCACTGATTTTTAATATTTCCTTCCTTCTGGATGTTGGGAGAGTTTGTAAAAAAAACAATGACCAAACGGAAAAAGTTGGAACAAAATGGTCCCTGAAATAGTTTAAAATAACATGTTTGTTCATACATCACTGATTGTAAAGATATTTAAAAGTCGTAGTTTGTGTTAAAAATCAAGAAATTAATGAATAATAATAAAAAACAACGGTTCAATTTGTAAGACCTGTGTATACTCATGAAATTAATTTCATATATATATATATATATATATATATATATATATATATTTATATAATTTCACTCTAATTTGTTGTGTGTGGTTAAAAGACAAATTAGAGAACTAACAGAATCTGGCTTCATTGATCATCTGAATAACTCGGAAAATGTTTACAATTATAAAAACATTCACATCATTACAATAACTGGTATATGAAGGCTTCCTTTGCAACCTAGAACCAACCCAGGTTGCAAGCTACTTAAAAGAGGCATTCCAAAATTGATCACCAAAATAAAGTTTGGAATATTTATCTACGATAAGTAATCACTTTTTAATATGATCATAATGAAATACTGCAATATGTCAATTACTAGAGAGGTATACAGATGCAAGAGGGGGAAAGGTACAGAGTCTGAGAGAGAGAGAGAGAGACGGAGATAGTTTTGTGTGATAGAGAGAAGTGTCTACACGTGTGTCAAAAGAGTTGCAGATATGGTGAACACCTACCGAGCTTCGCCTCAGATGTGTCGATCTCCCATTTGCTTTTTGGAATGTACCCCTATATTATACAGAGAGAGACTTCAATGGTTAACAGGGAAAACAGAAGTGAAGGAGATGGGGAGACAGATATGAAAAGATAAAGACAGGGGAAGGGTGAAGGGTTCAATTGGAACTTCCTGAGTTTGGAGAATGCAGAAGGCTTGAAAACAGATACAAGTTAGTCAAATATAACCATCAGAAATGGTGTCAATGAAGACAAAATCCATCTCATTTAAGCATGCAACCAACAGAGAAGACCAACGGGTCTTGCAATGTTGCAGCCTTAGATCAGCACAATATAATTGAAACAATAACACAAATGAACATTGGACACTACATCATCAACTTGTACAGACCTATAAAAGGAAGCTCTTCTTAAGATAGTGTTTTTTAGTCTTTTTTTTTTTTTTAAGTAGTATCAGGAATACTGAACAATACATATTTCAAAACAGGTCCACTTATACAGTATGTGATAGTAAATTAAATATTTAAATCGCAGCATTACTATAACAACATTTTGTATCATGTGATGTTGGCCAATGATGAGCAAATACAGTTCTGCATGGTCTTGTGAATAATCATTACCTGTTGACAAGACAAGTTCCCATGCTAAGAGTAGTGTGGGCCTTAGAATCTTAGATAGAAGTCTTAGAATAAAATTATTGGTATTACACAGATGAACTTGCATCATTACAGTTTGTTATTTGCATTGGTGGTGCTTAGTCAGGTTGTACAACAAACTGTAAAGCAATTGACATAAGACTGCTTGACAAAATTAAATTAAGGCCAGTTATTAGTGGAGTGGTATGTCTTCCGGAAAAATTAGGAAAAATATCACTAAAACTTTGTAAGTATTGAGTATGTACATTGAATGAACAGAATGTACATTGATGACAAAACTATTTAACATTTTAAAGTTGAACTAAATAAGTACTTAAAAGGTCTGTGCATTAATTGACAATTAGCCCATTTCACAAGATGGGGCCGCTGTGTAAATCAACTTCCTGTGGAAGAGCACTGTCCCATAGACAGCAAAAGAAAAGTCCACAGGAAAGACTGAAACAGGAAGACGTTTTACCCTGCCAATTAAGGTATCATTAACATCAATGAGGCCGGACACCTGGACACTGTGAAATTGGTCTATTGGCAGTTGTGGTAAAAAAAGACAACTATGTCCTTATACCAAATGGTACATCCAAAGAGAAGGTAGCACTATAGCCAAAGAGAGGGTGAAGCTCTGCATTAAAATCATCTACCACACTGACCAAACGGTCTTCTAGGAAACTTGGCCACTAGGTGGCAGTACAGTACACAGGGCTCAAAGCACAAGACATTTCTGTGTCTGAAGTTCACTCCAAAATCACTATATAGAAGTATTTTCAAATATTAAACCCCGTCCATGAAAGGTTTCCTGCACAGTGGCAGACCATTTTAAGCTCTGACTATAGGAATTTTTCCACATTGCCTGAAAGCCAGTTGGGAAACAAACTAAACAAATAAAATATTAGGGGTGGGAAAAAATTTACTTTTTAAGTAAAAGCATCAACAAGCTACATTATTCATGTCATCACTTAGCACTGAGCTGAAAACAGATTATTTTATTGTAGGTTGGCATTTAGAGTGTGAGATCTATTCTAGATCTATTCTATAAAGTATATTTCTGCAGTAAACAAATCCTGTTATGAAGTTTTGAAGCAATGTTTAACTGCTATCCTGGACTACACTGGTGGATTACCAAATAAAATGGAAATACCAGTGTGACGCTGTGCTGACAATTATCCCCAATTTTACTCTGAAGTTAAAGAAGAGTAACTAGACAATAGTGTTATATAATAACTATTTGACCTTTAACACAAGGTAACATTTCAGAGCTTTTTGATGTTGTAATTCTCAACTTCCATGTTAAAGAGTTTAAAACACGTTGTCTATCACCTATCTATTCATAAGGAAGTCCATACGTTTGACTAAGGTGGCAGAGGCGACTATGTATTTGAATGTAAATATTAATAAGGCAAACAGATCGGCAGGTCTGCATTTAAGAATTTGCGCTTTTGAGCTAGCTAACAGCAGAAGTGTTAACCAATGGGCTTACTACTGAGTTACTTTTTGATAGTAACTACAGGATAGCCATGGTAACTCAAGTCAATTTGTAAATTCAGTCTAGCACTCTGAAAATGGATTGAGGCACTATAGCTTTTATAGCTTTTAAGTGTTGCATCACTTTATTATGACACAAATTGCTTAAAGTCATTATTTTAGCCACTAGAGTGGGATTATAATGATAAACAAACAAATAAAAAAAAACATTTCTGACATGCTGGTGATGACGACATCTTTACTTTGCTGGTTTCGCTACATTGACTCCAGCGTCTTTTGAGGTACAAAGTGATATTAGTAGAGTGGTAAGGCAGGGGGGTCTTCCTAGCATAGATAACTTCATTGGATATCTGGACCACACAGAGCTTAGTGGTTTGACTTCTTGTCAAAATGGCTATTTTTTCACATTCTATTGATTTCTAGGTGATTCTGAACTCGTTTTTTGCTTTATTTTTTACTATAATAAGAAAATAAATAAAACTGCTAAACTAATTAATTCTTCTTATAGTTTATGGGTTAAATTATTATTCTGTAAAATTGTATGTAGTCTATTACTAATATTAGTATTGTTTTATTCAAGCTATATGATTTTACTTCAAACTGTTCATTTCAATGTTAATGTAATGTTTACACTGATGTCACTGTAAGTCGCTTTGGATAAAATCATCTGCCAAGAACTATAAACACAAACAAAATGAATTATGTTCAGTAGTGTTGACAAATGAAAAGCTGGACAATGTTACGCAGGGCATTTCTACCCATGACATCTGACCGTTGTGATGAAATGATACACAGTACTGAACAAGTAAAGGGCCCATTGATTTACGGGACTTACCAAGACAATTCAGTTGTTGTTTTTTCCAATTTCTAGTTATAACCATGGTGATAACAAGGAATGACTGCATAATTTGCACTGCATGAACATTTGTAGTGTTGAGTGCCTGAGATCCTATAATTTTCTTCAATGTTATTTCCCAGTGTTAGAACCTGAAAATATAACTAAACCTAATCAGCACAATCAAATGCTGATTGATCATTTATTTTATCATTGCTAAATCTAAAATCTAGATCAATATCACATAAAAACCCAATTTTCACATAAAAATTCAATCACATTGAAAAGTGTGTTACCTTTTGGTACAACTGTTCGTTATGCACACGAGAACCGCACAATTAGACTCAACTGGACTAAGACCACTTGCAAAAAGTGGTTTTATTCCAGTTCCTCTGGTGCAAACTAACCCAGTCAATTAGACTGAAAACATAGATTAAACCAGGTTGGAGCTAGTTTCAAAAAGTAAACCAAAGATATGAGCTTTTTTTTCTGACAAATTAATTTTAGTCTCTGCTGTTGATGAACAAGAGGTGAACAACAATGCAAAACAGGTGCCAGTAGAGAGACTTGGAAGGCAAAAAAATATATACAAGGAATTTTGGTTTAAACGAATAGTAATACAATTCTGCATTACTTTACTGGAAGATTCACACAGTAGAATACTTTTTTGGGGTTCCTGAATACTTCCCTTAATTTCAGTACGAATACAGCTTCTTTCTGTACCAATTTATTAAGCATTTTTGCTAATAAGTTATAAACCAACAACACCACTCATTTGCCTTGCTTTATGGTGGTTTTCAACCATAACCCACCATCTGATAATTGCCGTTTCCACCAGAAAAAAGTAAATGAAAGAATCACTAGCTTAGACGACACACTAACAAATCACCAACCTTGGCATACTACACTGATAGGAAGTGCTTGTCTCGACAAACGACAATAATGTTTCAGTCTGAATAACACAGTTGAAAAAAATGTGAATCAAACCAGTGATTCTACTAAAGAATCTCTATAAGATGAACTTACCATGTGGAACGCATTAACCTGTTGAGGAGTGAATTATTTTCCTGGTTCCTTTTAGAATTCTACGCAAACGATCTATAGTTTCAGTGTTCTTTATACAGTCTATGGGGAAAATCTCTGAGGGTAATTGTTGCATCATAGTGCGGAACTCTCGGTTCTCGAACGTTCTAATCACATATTTGTGACCGTACTCCTCAACAGGTTTCAACGGCAGAATCACATACGTTTTACACCGGTCTCTCACACAATGCCCTTTTTTCAACTGTGCCAGCTATCAGTCAACAGAATATTTGCCAGTCAGTCTTCACTTCACTGTAAACCAACCTTTCCATTTCCGGCCGTTTAAATGTTGTTTGATGTTGAAAAGCATGCTTAAAAGGTATAGATCAGGTGGAACATATTTCACACTGTTTTCTGACTTATGCTCAGCACCATTGAGTGCTTACTCCAAGGTCCTTCAGACCTGCCAACATACTTTGTTAAAATTATACCAATCAATTTTAATGTTCATAGCAAGGGGGGTCCTCAGTTGACCAAGAGCAGTACTATGGTTTAGATTACCGATTCATGGAAGCATTGTGGATTTCTGGCCTCATTCTTGCCATGACACAGTTTTACTTTTTTGTTTTTGCTACTGACACAACTGAAGTGTGTTTCAGTGCAAACCCTGCCCCACACTCCGTTGATCACCATAGGTGATATTTTGTGTCCATCTTTGTTCTTGGAAATTGACCCAAATGTGAGTCAAAGGCCACAGACAAATAAGGTTGTGCAAATGAATGGTCAGTGACCCTTCAGGCTGACCCGCTGCTGACAGAAACACCTGCCAGCACAGATCAAGACTCAAGGGTAAGATTAGATTTTGCTGGTCAAGCTGGTTCTTTACACATGAAGAGTAATTACAACAATCAATTATCTGCAGGGGAAAATGTCAGCAATGTCTGGCAGATAACATGCGTTTGCCAGGTAGTATTGGAACTGAATTCACCACTGTTATTGTTTTAGTTTGCAGTATTATGAAATGGTAACAGTATGACGACACACAATGCACATGGAAGTGCAGTGCAGGTTTATGCACAGTACAAGTAGCAGCATTTAAAAATATGGCTACAATTCAGCCTATTTAAACTTTTTTTTGATAATGACCCATGTGTAATTTTTGTTATTTCAAATCATTCATTCATTCAGTATATTGTTAAGTTCAGAAACTCCCTTTCATTACCTAAGAAGGCCTATGATAACTATAACTATAACTTACAGTGTTTGAGATAATATCTTCTAAAAATAATGACTAATATTTACATGAGTAAAGTTCACTGGATACCGCTTGTCCACAAGAGCATGTTCAGTTGTTGTTTTAAACCAAATTTTCCTGCTGTTTGATTTTTAAACTCAAGCCTTTTGCTTTGAAACAATTCATTATTATCAAATATGCAGGATGGGCACACAACAATGGTGGACACATGAACAGAAATGCAATGACACAAGCAAGTAGCATTATACATGCAAAAAAGTGACGGACCCCTACCAGGTCGGTCTCCTCTTCCTCCTCCTTCTTCATCTCGGTCTTCAGTTCTTCCTTAGAAGGGTCAAAGTCTTCCATTTCAACCTTGGAGACAAAATGATTAATTTCCACAGAAAAATGGCTGGCAAAATCAGTCAAAAAGAGTTTTTCTTCTTCTTCGTAAACCAAGATGAGGCTGCGGTTTGACAACAATACAACCCGTACAGAGTTTAGAGAGTGAGTGAGTGCCTTTAGGAAACCAAGTATTGGTTGATGGCTAATAAAGCAGAGTTCCCAGTTTAAAACAAGCAACTCATGTTTTTTTTTAGATCAGTGTATCAAAACATGTGCACTGTAAATTAGCATTTTTCCCAAGCATTCACTCACTAACTTTCAAATATTTGTTTAATTAATGTAGAGCAGCCATTGAAAGTTTGTGTTTGGTCCAAAACATTGACCATATTAGGAGATGATGACTATATATTACAAGTACCTCTTCAATAGCTGCATCTTGCAACAGGGACCTGATATCTAGTCGCACCATGTGACGAGGTGTTGGCTCCCAGCTACTGGCCATCTGAAGGAAATATAAATATATAAAACAGGAGGTGAGAAAGGGTAAAACAATTACATATGTACATGTGTGTACTGCTTTTGGGCAGAAAAAAAACACCTTTGAGATGTCCTTCATCTTCCGTCCATGGATGTTTCTCTTTGCACATGTCTGGTTATCTGCTGCAATTTCAGCCACGTACACCTGCAAGAAAACAAAGCAAAGTAAGTTTTTCTAAGCAAAGATTAGAATTACCAAAATTTTACCTTGTAAATGTGACCACACACTTACACAAACATGATGACAATCATGTATGATTACTCAGTTTTTTACAGTTGTTTTCTATTAAAACCCACAAACCAACACTGACATTTTCAGCTACTGCTGCTGTGTTGATTACGAGTCATGTTTATTTTTGTATGGGGAAAAAGAAACAAAATCTTAATCAATACTCCACAGTCATGTCAGTGCTGGTGTGCGGCTGGCTGAAATCTAGACAGACAACTCACCTCAAACCCTTTGGTTTTGGCTGCACTCCAGAACTGATCAAAGTATTTGACTTTGTCATTGATCGCATCAATGATGATGAAAGGGAAAAAGCCATCGTCGAGTGTTTTCTTGAAGGTCTTCAGCATGCTGCTGCGATAAGTGTCCTCCATCTCTGGTTCATACTCATATTCCAGCACCTTATGAAAACACAATGAATTTGTGATTAGACCTCAAACTCTGGACACATAGACCTCAAACTGTGGACACATAGACCTCAAACTATGGACACATAGACCTCGAACTATGGACACATAGACCTCGAACTATGGACACATAGACCTCGAACTATGGACACATAGACCTCGAACTATGGACACATAGACCTCGAACTATGGACACACAGACCTCAAACTCTGGTTACTAGAGACAAAGATGGTATCTGTTTGGCGTCAGCCTGGCACAAGTAAACACTTCAGTATGTAACTGGTCAGAGGCTGAAATGGACAGACCTTGTTCTTGACGTTTTTGCCACTCTCTGGGTCTTTCTCGACCTTCTCCACCTCAGTCATGAAGTAGTCGTCTATACTGAGGACACGGGGAGGTGCTCCACCACACTCCACTTCCTTATCCTATGGAAAATCATCAACAAATGTAAGCATTCAATAGTCCCTAAGCTATACAATTTAAATAAAAATGTTCGCTTTGGACAAAGGTGCCTGGTTAATCCCATAACCATAACCAAAATACAGGTCTTTTAACGTTTTGACTATTCAATATTAGGTAATTATATTTCACTGCTTCATTGTTTCTGAACAGTGATGTGTTGTGTGGCACTGCTGTTGTTGTAGGAGTTGACCGTGGCAATGTTTGGCATATTATGCGAGTGATCACATATCCTACAAACATAAGGCCAATGTCTAAAACAGTCACAAGCTGATGATGAATTTAAAAAAAAAAAAAAAAAAAAAACGGGCACTCACCCGAACCAGTTTTGCGACGTGACTTTTACCACTTCCTGAAAGGCCACGCATTATAATGACAATCTGTAGAAGCAAAGACCAAGACATGAGTAACAAACACACAGGTACCGACCCACCAAGAATTCCATACAGGCTTTCGGTTTTGTGTCTGTGCTTGTGGATGTGTATGCACATGTGTAGACTTTCAAGGACAGTCACCCTGTCTGGACGGTTTGATCGGCCAGGTGGCTTGAGGAGGTCGTCCACGTTCTTGGTTTCAGGCTTCTTCTCGGCGCGGGGGGGAGGGCCGGGAGCAGGGGCCATGGAGGGAGGTGGGCCAGGTGGTCTCTCATCGGGGTAGCTCCTCCGGTCATCTGGAAACAGAGCATATTAGTATTACACACACACAGCTACAACACGTTTGGTGTGGGAACTCCTTGGACCATACCTTCTAAACATTAAAGATGCATTATGCTGACAAAATATGAAACTGCTTTTGGAGCTTAACACCGAAGGCTTGATTAACAGCTTCCCCCAATATTACTCTGCACTTTTCACACTTCTAACTTTGTTTGACCCTGGGCGAGCCAGAAAAAAAAAGAAACCCGATACCTTGTCTACTACAACACTGATTTGAATCCATGTAAATGAGGATAAGTTCTCAAAACAATAAGTTCTATGGATGTAAAATCTTTTGAAAACTCAATGGAAAAACTTGTCATTGTGGCATGGATGGCCCATTTGTTAAATAAATCTGCTGGCAGTTTGTGCTTACTTCCATAACCCGGAGGGCCTGGGGGCCCGTGCTCAAACCGCTCAGGGCCTCGTTCGTATGGCGGCCTGTCGTAGGGTGGGCGGCCGTAAGGCTCTCGGTCCCGGCTGCTGCGCCCCTCTCTCTCTCTTTGTTCACGCTCCCGATCTCTGTAGCCGGGGCGACCTGGGGGCCCTGGTGGTGGCCTGTGACGAAACAAACAAACGGAACAGTGCAGTAGTGTTAATTTCGTCAGACGAGACAAGAGGAAATATGTTCGTCAACGACCTTTTTTTTCATGACTAAGACGAGACGATGACGAGACGGCAGTAATGTCCTGAAACACTGACTAAGACTATCTTAAGATGAATTATTGTTGACCTAAAAAAGACGAGACTAAAATGTTTTGCATGAAATAAGAACTAAGATAAAATCTCTCTTCATTTTCGCCTACAAAATGAGAAGACAGAATATCTAGCTGTTATGTTTTCAAAATATTCGAATGAGTTCATACGCAACAGCTTTCCTGTAGGCTAGTCTACGTGCTGTTGCTGCAACCCTGTGGCTGCAACACGAAACTACATGGAACAAGAACACTGGAGATTTCTGCCAGAGTTACCAACTAACTACCTAAGCTTTATGCCACAATGCTACATACCCAGAAGTTGAAGCTTCTCTCATACAAATTAACATCCACCAGAATGTCCATACGAAAATGTTCATCATGTAATGTCAACTATTTAACTAGTTAGACTGATGATGCAAAGTTTGCTAGCAAGTAAGCTAATATGGAAAGTTAAGCTAGCAAGTTAGCTATGGCTAAGATGGAGAGTCTGTTTGGGGAATGTGTTGTGTTTGGTAGCATATCGCCATCTAGCTTAGGCGGAGTAAAACATTAATACTTTGGTCTCTTACAGTGTTTCTCAAACTTTTCAGTTTCAGGACCACTTAACTAACCCTAGCTAAAAAAAAAAAAAAAAGATTAGACCTACTTCAACAGTAGCCTATAATTAGTCTACACAATAGGCCTACTCACTGAACCACCTTGCTTATTGTCTTTGCACTTTGCTTATTGTGTGGATTCATACTGTATGATTTAAACTGGCATATCTTACATAGACAGTGTTGCAGAACTGTTTTTACATACAAGTTGGTTCAATATTGCAAACAACTCATCTATATTATATTTTACCACATCTGCTCACGGACCACTTGAGATAGCTTATGGACCACCAGTGATTCCCGGACCACACTTTGAGAAACACTGGTCTACTTAATATGACAGTGATCCAGTCAAATCTTTTACTGTCTATGGTCAAATCCCAGCCGAGCTATGACTGTAGCTCGACTTACCTGTGCATGTAAACATACTGACTGACAAAAAATCAGAATGAGTAATTATAACAGACGAGTAGCCCTGTGGACACACAATATTGTTGGAAAATTGAGATGTGTGAAACACTATTTGACTCAAATGGTAATCAGAAATAATTTGTTATAAAAAAAGACTAAAATGTGTTGACTAAAACTGACTAAGACTAAGATACCTTTAGTTTTCTTATGGCTAAAACTAGACTAAAATGACGAGACTTTTAGTTGACTAAAACTTGACTAACAAAAATATTTGAATGACTAAATATGACAAAGACTAAAAAGGACATTTCGTCACAAGACTAAGACTAAGACTAAATTAAAAATAGGTGACAAAATTAACACTACAGTGCAGACCTATGAGTAAGCTTCAGCATCCAGGATCACAGTAACTGTACGCTGCCTGAATCGCAGAGAATCAGCGTGAAAAGCGCACACACACACACACCAACACAGAATCACGTACCGGTCATCTCTGGTGAAGCGTTCCCGTTCGAACCGTTCTCTCTCGTGGTCTAAGACCGGCCTTTCCCTGTAGGGGTCTCGCTCCCGCTCTCTACTCCATTCCCGCCGTTCCATATAAGGGTCATTCCGTCTGTCAAAATACGGATCTCTCGGGCCATAGGGATCTCTCGGGCCAAGCGGTTCTGAGGAAAGCCACATTGATGTCTCCTCAGTAACAAGTAACACGTGCCGTTTCCCCTTATACAGAGATACTTATTTTCCATCACCATTTCTATGACCCGTTCTAAAAAAAATATTGCATGCGTTTAGCAGGATTTTTTTTTTCTTTTGACTGGAAAATGCAGATAGCACCATGTTTCAACTAGGCCTACCCTTCTCAAATGTCCTCTCAGGCAAAGGGTCAGGCCTCAGGATAATCCTTTCGCCATAAGACATGCGCTCCACTGTCGCACCAGATTCTGAAATGCAAACAACAAAAAAAAGGCATTTTTAAGTTGCCAAAAGTACAAACATAGTGGTACAACATTAGCAGATTACCTCTTAGACCTTCAAGCAAACAATATACTTCCAGGATTGTACTTCCAGAAAAAAAAAAAAAAGACATTTCCTTATGCTTATTTCAATGCTACTACAAATGCACTTAAAGGTGATGTCATCTTCATAAAGCTTGCTGCTTACCATGCCCATGTCCATAATCCACCGTTTTAGTGATGATGGGTTTAGATGGTGGGGGTTGTTGGTGGTAACCACTTTCTGGTGGTGGGTGGCCATACTCCCATGAGGTTGGTTTCCCTCCACCAGCCTGTCCAGTCTCAGACAAAAGACCTGTGGACTAGTCAAGGTGAAAGAAGAGAATACAATTACAAAGGGAATACAATGCAAATGTACCATCCAGTTCAAGACCATCCAACACATTACATCATTACGCGTATCCAGCATTAAATCATAAATTTTATACACTTTACGCTACACAAAAGCTACACACAGATATGAGAGCCACAAACATTCACACATAACAACTATTGGCTTACCTGAAGGGCAGTCTTGACTTCAGGTGGGATTTCTAGCCCAAGGAGACCAGGTAGTAGTTCAGTCTTGACCTCGGGGGCGGCAGTTTCTCCGACAGGGCCTTTACATTCTTGGAGCTCTCTGTTGACCACAGGTATTATTATGAGGATGTGATCACAACAGCTGTGTTACATTGTGTAATCAGGGTGACATTTCCCCCCAATTTATCTAGAGGAATGACATAATATATATATCAGGATAAAATACCTGATCATTTTTAGCTCCTGTGCTGCTTTCAGGATGATTTCGTGTTGTCTTTGAGAGAGTGCCAGCACACCCTTTGCAGTTGTTGGAGAAGACTGCTCATGAGATGGATCCGACCCTGCTTGGGGAGGCTGCGGGGGGATATCCATGCTGGATTCTGAGCCTGCCTCGAACGAAGGCCTCCTCGGCTCCATGGGAGGGTAAACTCTTTCTGGCAAGGGCTTCTCCCAGTCTGGCTGGCCACGGTAAGGAGGTTCTCTGCCACCATACGGAGGCTCGTCTGGATAACCAGACCCTTCGTAATCAGGTCTACCGTGTTCTTCCTCGTAAGGATACGGCCTCTCTCTTCCCTCTGACCACCGGTCTTCTCGCATGCGCTCCGGTGGCCCATGAGGCGGGTAGGGTGGATACTCCCTGCCACCACGCTCCATCTCCCAGTCTTTGGGCGGAGGCGGTGGAGGATAGTAGTCCTCCTGGCCATGTTCATAGTCTCGAGTGATGAACTCCAGTGGTGGAGGTGGCGGCCTTCTGTACCCATCATCGGGCGGCGGATATTCCTCTTCGTAGGGCTCCTTGTACAACCCCTCTGGGTCTTCGTGGGGGAATGGTGGCCTCCTCCTGGGGTGTCCTGGACCATAGGGTGGCGGCCTTCTCAAGTCTCTCTCCATCATGGAATGCGGGGGCGGCGGAGGGATCCGCCTAGGCTCTCTGCCATGTGGTGGAGGTGGCCATTCTGGATCGTGCTCCATAGGGTCGTGGTAAGGCGGAGGTCCATGTGGATCTCTCTCCATCATCTCTCGTGGCGGAGGGGGTCGCGGCTTCATCATGCCACGAATGCCGGGGTGGCCCCGTGGAGGGGGCCCTCGATGCATCGGAGGGCCCATAGGACCCCTGGGAGGTCCCCTGTAGCCCTGGGGGGGCCCGTAAGGCTCATGCTCCATGCCCTCCATGTGGGGAGGGTGAGGAGGAGGCGGGCGCCTCGGACCCTGGTGCATGAAGCCTCGAGGCGGAGGTGGCCTTCCGCGCATACCACGGGGGAATGGAGGTCGTCCACGCATGGGGGGCCTTCGGACATTCCAATATGGATCTTGCTCTTGTTCCCAGTACTCCGGTTCTGCCTCTGGTTCTGCTGCCTCCTGCCAATGTTTGGCCTCTTCCTCCACAGCCTCCTCTTGACCCTCTGCTTCTTCATAGTATTCTTCGCCAAAGTGATGCTCCTCTGGGAGCCACATGTCCTGCTCGTGATGTGGCGGCCCTCTTCCAGGCATCCTTCCGGAAGGCTCTGCCGAAGGATCCTCCCACCCATAATCCACCTCTTCTTCCCCCGTGTGACCCATGTGCTCTTGCGGGGCTTCATACTCATACCCAGAATGCTCCTCTTCTTCTTGTGGCTGGAAGTTGGGATCATATCCATGTGGTGGGCCCATTGGCCCGCCGGGCATTCCCCGACCACGGGCCCGTCCCCTGCCACGCATAGGCATTGGCATTTGCCCTCGGCCTCTCCCACGCACCATATGCGGAGGACCCATTGGATGATCACCATACGGAGGACCTGGAGGATGCTGCCCGCGCCCCATGGATGGATGACCCATCTGATTATCGCCATGGGGAGGGCCTGGAGGAGGCTGGCGAGGCATCTCATGAGGCATAGGTCTGGGAGGGGGCCCGTTGTTGACACCACTTTTGGCCAGACCGGGTGCCTGACCGGGAGGTGTAGGAGTTTGTTTTAGCGGAGTAGAAGAAGGCGCTGACACTGCATTTTTGGAGGCATCAGTTTCCTTAACGTCCTTAGCCTTGTCTTTCGCTCCAGCGACTGGATCCTCTGCTTTTTGCGGAGTGTCCTTTTGTGACGTCTGCGGAATTGGGTCGTTCTGGACGAAGAACCCATTCCCAGAATCAACAATATCCTCAGCCAGAGTGTCATCAACTGTGCTTTTCTCCTTCGCACTTTTATTTTCAGATGTTAATTCTTTGGATCCAGCCTGCTGGAGCTGCGATCCAGTAGTTTCACGTTTTTCCTCTTTATTTTGAGCAGCAGAATTTGGTTTCACTTGGGAACCAATACCAGCTTGTTGTGGTTGAGGTGCAGGTGGTCTGTCAAAACGAGACATTGGACCCTGTCCCGGACCAGGTGGTCTTTCAAAACGAGACATTGGGCCCTGTCCTGGACCAGGCGGTCTTTCAAAACGAGACATTGGACCCTGACCAGGACCAGGTGGTCTTTCGAAACGAGACATCGGACCCTGACCAGGACCAGGTGGTCTTTCAAAACGAGACATTGGACCCTGTCCAGGACCTGGTGGTCTTTCAAAACGAGATTGCTGATTCTGTTGTGGACCTGGAGGTCTTTCAAAACGATTTTGGGGATTCTGTGGAGGTCCTGGGGGTCTTTCGAATCTATTTTGTGGATTCTGTGATGGGCCAGGTGGCCTTTCAAACCTCATTGAAGGATTAGAGTTTGGACCAGGGGGGCGTTCAAAACCAGGGGCAATATGTCTCATTGGTGAATCAAATCTACCAGGGGGTCCTTGGGGAGGCGCGTTGAATCTTTGTCTTGGATCAAATCTGGGTGGTGGTGCATTAAAGCGTTGGTGTTGTGACTGATCAAATCTTGGGCCATCAAACCTGCAACATTTTCACAGATAATATTAAAACGTATTACTTGAAAAATTATCTTAATTTGCAACAAAAATTATTATCATGGTCTCACAAAGCTAGACAGCATCTGAAGACAACCACTGCTACTGGGCCACTGGCTGACTGTTCAACTTAAAGGAGAAATCCAGCAAAAGATCTATGTGAAAACTCGCCGGATCTCACCTATAAACTTGATACCTTGGCTGTTATTTTGGAACTTGCACCATTCTTAAATACTTTATACGCTTTACATGGCACCATTACTTTATGTATTGCATTAATTGCATTAGTCTATAATATACTCTCGAGGTTGAGGTTTCTCGAGGTTACCGAGTACTGTCGGTATGAAAAAAATAAATAAAAACAATTGGTTTTACCTAGCTCAAGTTGCTACAGCCAGCAGCTAATGCAGCTACAGTGCTACACTCTGGGTCATTTCCGTGAGCTCTCATGTACATGCCCACAGAGTGTAGCGCTGTAGCTGCCTGGCTGCGTTAGTTGCTGGCTATAGAAACTCAAGCTAGGGTTTTTTTTGTACCAACAGTACTTGGTGACCTCGAGAAACGGAGATCTATGTGAAAATTCGTCGGATTTCTCCTTTATAGCACTACTTGTAAAATATTCAATAAAGGTGTAATACTTGTGGCACATGCATACATATTTCCCCCTTCCTCAATTGTATGAAATGTCCTTGTTGTTGTCCTGAGATGTGTCTTGTGATGCATGCCTGGCTCTGCGAGACCATCTCAATCACAAAGATGCCTTACCTTGGGCCAGGTGGTCTCATTCCAGGATGGGGAGGCCCAGCATTATTATTACCGTATGGGCCCGACATATTTCCTGCTGCTGTTGTCTGGTACGACTCCGATGTGGGTGTAGACGTGGTGGTTGCTGTAGAAACACCTGCTTGACCTGCAGTTGTCGAAGGCAGCGGTCCTGCTCCAGGAGTTGGGCCTATGGGAGGAGGTCCTGTAGTGGACTTTCCAGCAGGGGGCGCACTGGTAGGGGGAGGTCCTGCAGGCGGCGGTCCAGAAGGAGGAGGTCCAACAGATGGCGAATGCTGCATGTTTGCATTCGGAGGCAAAGGTGGGTGATGCATCTGTGAATCTGGGGGCGGCATGCTCTGCCCATACTGACTCATCATGCCCCCGTAGCCAGGCGGGGGGCCGTACTGCTGCTGCATGGCTCGAAGGGTCGTGACTCTCTCCTGCAAATGAGCTGCGGTGGAGTTCATCTGTTCCTGCCACTGTTTCCATTGGGCCTCATAGTCCTGGAGTTGGTCTTTGTGCGGGTAGGACTGGAACTGCTCATACCACAGTTTAAAGTGCCGGTCCCAGTCCTGGTACACTGGGGTAAACTGCTGCTGCTGCACCTCGTAGTGTTTCAGCTGCATGTCCAGTGGCATGGTCTGAAGCGAGGGATTGGGGGGAAAGAACGCGGAGCTCATTTCTCATAAAGATCAACTTATAGGCAAACACTTTCTACAACTCTTTTTCTTTCTTTCTTTCTTTTTTTTTAAATAACTTTTGCTGTGAAAACTTGTTTTGAGTGTCTCAATTGTGTCCCCACCCCCCTTTTCAATTTCTCAAGAAATACAAAATTGTGCTTGGGTGTTTGTGTTGGAGAGATGTCGAGTCAAACCACAAAGGCCAACAAATAATAAGCTTACTTTAACCATAACTTGATAGTAGTACATTACATAAAAATCTATGAGGAGGGTTAATGGTCGGTCGGTTCGCAAGCCTCTCTGGGCAACTGAATATTCAATGTATGATTTTGAAGTTTAGGTTTTATATACTGTTCTTTAGTAGACATACTTCCCAGTCTCGAATGGCACTACTTTGGAATAGACGGTAACAATAGCTGTGGTAATACACAAAACAACACATACATGCACATGTGGGTACAAACATAGTGTACCCAATGGCATCAAGCTCAAATATTTCCTGTGCATATCTCATGTTCACCAACACACGCCACAGCTGGAATCTTCAAATATTTTCAACAACAGTGGCCAACAACATCATTCATTCATCACTTTAGGATTTTGAAGCCTTATATTTCTTCCTCTATCTTTGTTCGTATCTGGCCAGTAAACTCTAAGTTGTTGTTGACATTCCTGTCGTTACATTTTTTTTTTTTTTACTTCGCTATTCACTATTATGAATGGTATAATACAGGCAACTGACCACAGATTTCAGAGCAGCCGCATTGCGTTCAAGAATCTTTGACTTTTGTTAGTAGCAGAAGATGAATAAATAGATGGGCATTGAAGGGATAAACAAAGTTAGGCTAACCACAACCACTCTAGCAATCAGTAAAGCTAATAACCAGATAGAGGTTACACCAATTCTGCGTGGAAATGTATTTCTATTAATGCATTTTTGCAAGTAAATTATAAACTACCACAACAAAATTGTATTCCACAACTTCGTCCCAAATATAATGACTTCCCATGTCTGGAATAGACTTTATCAAAATTCCATGATATTCCTGAAATGCCATAACCCTGTCCATCTTGCTAGGATTCTTCTACACAAATTTCGTGTTGAAACCTTACATCTCAATTTGAATCAATCTTAGAATATTGTTATTACTCATCAGTAATTTCACAACTCCATTTTCATCCCATCAAGGCTAAGTTTATGCACCCAGCCTCATTCCACTCCAGAACAAAGCTCCATCATGCTCCATAAATACACCACCCTATAATTATGATGGGGACATCTACAGTAATTTCCTGTGTTTTAGCCGCATTTTGTTTAAGTTGCAGGACAGTGTTTTATGGAAGTTAAAAGAAACAAAAACATATTAATATCATATTAACTGCCCCTGTGGACAGGAGCGTCACCCAAAATGAACTGAATGAAGTCAGTTAAGACACATACCTGGAGATGCGCAGGCTGCTGGATGAACTGCTGATACTGCTGCAGTATCTGCTGCAGCTGAGCGTGCTCGTGCATCAGCGCCTGGTACTGGTGAGCGGCACGCTGCTGCTGCGCCTGCTGCCACTGGGCCGCCGCCGCTTGCAACTGCTGCAGGCGCGCTGCCTCAAACGGGTCCCCCGAGCTCGCGATGTTGGTCTGGGAGGGAAATCAACAGGTACATAATGATCAATGAAACGCATGCTCTAGAAAGCTTACAAGGTGAAGACCTCGCAGGCCTTTTCTTTAGAGAAACTAAAGTTAGGACCATAATCATACTGTACAAGCATGTTATGTGCATTTCCTTGCATTAAATTCGACTTCGGATATAAACAAAGAAAGATTTTGAGGACCCTCAATGTTATTGCCAAAATGTCTATTGTGGTCTGTTTCACTTGCAGTAATAACTTTATTACGAACAACATTTTGGTGCGCAGTAGGGCTACACAATTGATTTTTAAACGAAATGGCAATTTGAACTAACGCAATTGGCTCACTGCAAAGGCTGCAATTAATCGTGTAGCTCACAACTCTGTCCCAATGGTTAATCTTTCCAAATTTGTGCAAGAGGCACGCACAGAGGTTAAAGTAGGTGCTGGACTCAGAGACTTAAGAGGTGAGGAAGGGCAAATGAGGTTCGAAAAGTTAAACTTGTGGTGATTAAACCATCTTATCAACTGAAGCTCCAGTGTGCGGACTTTTTACTCATGATCATCCAATGGTTAATCTCGTCACATCTATGCTGTTTATATTCATGTCATCCTCCGTGTGTGACCGACAGTAAAGCTCATCTAACAGGAGTGCTGTGCTTCTCCTGCACTATGCACTCTCACCAATCAGAAGTGCTGTTCTTCTCATGCACTAGGCACGCTCACCAATTAGAAATGGGCAAACTTAAAAGCAAAATTTTGAATATTGAACTGAAGCTTGACTTTCAAAAATTATATCACAAATCAAATCGCAATTTCTGTCAATACATTATTATTATTCTGTCATATATAAAAAAAATCTAATATTTTCCCGTAATCGTGCAGCCCTAGTGCGCAGACCTTTGTCAGGTTATCTGATATTGTGGCCTTTCTACCTTAGGTTCCTCAGGTGGAGGTGGTGGCGGTGGCTCTTCTTTGGGGGGAGGTGGAGGCGGAGCATTCTTAGGAGGCTCGACAGGGGGGGGCGGTGCCTCGCCAGGTTTCTGGTATTTATCAGCAGGTTGACCCTGACTTTGGCCCTGTTTTGCCCTCTCATTCTTAAGCTTCTGCAGATTCTGGAGGTGTTGCTTGTACCAGAACTGTTGCTGATCCTAGGTGTGACAGGTGAATGAAAAGATCAGACATCATGTGATGTGGTCCGCTGAAGTACAAAGAGTAAGTTTTAAAAGTCCGCACATCCAAATGTCTGACCTGGGAGCAGGACAAACAAACGACCAGACAAACAAGAGAAAAAGTCCGCTTCAACCAGGGTTTTCTGCTCCCACTTGTTTTTATTTTTCTGTGACGTTTCGGGTAATCACCCTTTTTAAGTGATTTAACGTCTGAAGAACGTCACGGAAAAATAAAAACAAGTGGGAGCAGAAAACCCTGGTTGAAGCGGATTTTTTCTCTTTTTTGTCCGCTGAAGTAACCATCACCTTGCTAGCTTTGTGGTCAGAGAGACTGATGTTAACATTATAGGAAATTAAACCATACATGATGCTAAATTGGTTGGCTGGGTGGATGTATACTCATAGAGTACTGATCAAGAGCATTGAACAACCAGCATATTCAAGACCAGAGATTCCATTCATATTCTCTGAGCAATCTGCCAGGAAGAGAGAAATCCTATTGGATACAATGATCATATTAAAGACTTATTATTTATTTTTTTACAGAGAAATGTATTGCTCTTTAGAGATAAAACCCAGCAGACTTCAGAGATGAGCCAAAACACCACATGATATTTAACTGTGTTTGGGGGGGCTTCTGATTGGAATTACATCTCAATATTGTTTGTGCACTCGTTTTAACCCACACTTTGTCTCAATGGCTCCTTCTCAATTAATATAGTAAAGAAAAGGTTTTCATACAGGCAGTACTCAATTTTCGTCAATAAAACCACATGGAGGAAATGCCTTCTCATTTCATTACTATGTCAAATAAGTTAACTAAGATAGAGAGAGAGAGTCACAGCAGGCTGAAAGATTAAAGGAAATCAAATTGAAATCGCCATTTTGTTTTTTATCTAATTCAATTAGCAAATGAAAAGGCTGCAATTATTTGTGCAGCTATAAACTCTGACCCAATGGTCAATAATGTCACATGTAAATGTTTTTATTTTAATACATGTTGTCCTTGTGTGACAATTCATGTCATCCTGACATCAATCAGTGGCAGGCTACCATGCAAATTAAATATGACCCACATTACCGCTATATGTGAAGATTATAACTACAGTTTCCTTTTTATCCTTAAATGAGTCAATAGAGCAGTTCATATTTAGATGTTATGTTAATTGAACATATTCTTTAAATATAACATGTAGTGAACTTTGAACTGAAGTTTTAACTCAGCGACAGGAAATTAGGTCAGCACGTTTCAAATTATGAATATGATACCAATCATGATGATTATTAATATGATACCCAGGTATCAATATAGATGACAGGCTGGGCTAAATAACAAGAGCCTGCTTTCACAAAGAGGGACGGCAAAATATGCAAGCGTCCAAATACCAACTTTTCCAATCGACTTTGCTGTATAACGTTACATAACTTTACCTGTAATGTCATCGATGTGAAGTCGGGATTCTCTCCCTCCTGTGGAAAAGTCATCGCTGATGTGTCTTTAGGAGCGTTGTTTTCATTACTGGACGTGTGGCCCCCGGGAGCAGTATAGTTTTGTTGAGTAGTCGGAGGAGTAGGCTCAGGTGGCTTGGGTGGCGCCTCTTCTTGGGGCTGTGGAGGCTGCGGAGGTTGAGGTGGCGCAGACCCAGGTGGACCTCTCGGTGGTTCTGGTTGATAGTTCGTGGTTGCCTCTGAACCAGACGGAGGAAAACCCGCAGCAGCCCCTTGCTCTTGCCAGGCACCAGGGCCTCCAGGATAACCGCTAGCATTACTGTAATGAAGCACCGACTGCAGTTGTTTCTGATGGAGCTGTTGCAGTTGTTGCATTTGTTGCAAATGTTGCTCCCGTAAACTGTTAAAATTAGACGCCGGTGGAGCACCATATCCTCCAGGCGCCCCTCCTGTCGGTGGTGGGGCCCTTACTGGTGCCGATCTCGCATCAAATTGATTAACGTTAACGTTAGTAGGAGGCGGATGTCCACCTCCATAATTTCCCCACGAAGGGTACATGCTTCACCAAAGCGAACGTGACGTTAGGCCTTTGTGTTCACATAAAGCCGGTCCAATTAACAACCTGTATATTTCAACTGTTTTACCTGTCTTCAATACAGATGTGTATGCATGCATACACAATCGATACTAACCTACTTTGCAGTGATTATAATAGAATAAAATCGGTTAACTGTAAATATTTCCCGCTTCAGCAGGTCTTTCCCCGTGCTAACATGCTAACGCGTTTCTTTCTGCATAAAGTTTCAGGAAGCAGGAATACGTTTTCTACGTCATATCCGAGACTGCTGCTAACCTTTCAGATACGGCTCTGTAACATTTAATGATAGAGCGCCCTCCTCTGACTGACAGGAGCAATACCCTCCGTGTGCGCATACATGGAGCAAAGCAAGTTACATGATTTATTTCAGCATACGCACATGTGTATATTAGATGATATATATGCTGTATATATGTATATAGTGTAAAGGTAGCAATGCACTCGCGTTTTAGGCTACATCTTCTGATGTAAAACGTGGTCCAAAAAGTTACAGCCTTGATTTCTCACCATATTGCATCTTGCCATATAACATCAACAATGCATTACGTGGTTAGAAATAATATCCAATGTGATTCACGTAAGTCATGTGGCATGCGTAAAAACTTCACAAATGTTTGAACTGGATCAACTTGAGGTACTTGTTTATCGATTTGTTTACACTCATTTTCCCAACAGGCACCGCGCATCGCGCGTTAACCTTTGAACCCTTGTTGAAAACAAGCCGATCAGCTGATCTGACCTGGTAACGTCCACTACATTCTCCTGGGGAGGAGGGGAATTATTATAAACAAGCTGGTTGAAAATTATGATTCTCTCACAACCGGCACAGTATCTAAAATTAATGTTCTTACAAGCAGAGTTTGTACAAAGACACGGCTATGCAGTTGGACGATGAAGATGTATATCGCTATGCGGCTAGCTGCTAGCAAGTTGCCTGGTTTTAAATTCAGTTCTTTTGCTAGCTAGGTCGCAGCAGCCTCTAGAGAGCGAATATTGTTGTGTTGATGTCGGGAAACTTATTGGGTGTAGGATGATATCGATGTTATGATGCGTGTGTATATTTAATTATTCTGCGTTATTGAGTTGACGCGTTTTTGCGGTGTTTTACATGTTGTCCGTAACCTTGTTTATTTCACCCTTATGTTAGCAAGCTGAAGGCTAAACCAGCTAGCAGTCCAAACAATAGTGTTGTACACAAACACTGCTAGTGAGTTAGCAAAGTAGGGGAATTGTGATTCTTAATAGGCGGTTATCATTATACCTCTACAAAAAGGTTTGTAAGCTCCGCGGGCTGCTCGTGTGAAGTACATGTTTGGACATGTTCACCATACGATTGTTGTAATGGTCAAACTGTAAACGGAGTGTAACGCAAGGCAAGTTTCTCATCAAATCTATTTATAGTTCATATTGAATATTTCATTGTACGATTATCTGTAAAGCCTTAAATGAAAATATATAACGTTGGCTCTGTGATTTTCGCATATCGCAATCCAATTTTATTTTATGCCGTGCATAGACAGACATGCTGAGTTAGGAGCCTGAGTTAGGAGCCTATCTTGTAATGTCACTACTTAGTTCGCTGTCTATACTCGGTCTTGGATTACATACAATAGATGTGCCATATTGTAGGCTTAGTTTGTGTCTTCTCTAATAGGTAATCTTGCTAAGGCACATTTTTGTTGAAAATCCATTTGTTTATGTACCATTGTCTTAATATCACAATGCAGTTGAAAACCGCATAGGTTATTCCGGATTTCTTCAGATGTGTTAGAGATCATAGCGTTATTGGGTTAATAAGTTCATAATATTACCGTCTCAGCTCTTAAGCCTCAGAACACATGAGTGGACAAGACAAAGGCATGAGCACCATGCTCGTGTGCCAGGAGAGCTATGCCTGCGGAGGTTCAGATGAGGCCGCTTACGAATGTGACGAGTGTGGTAGCCTGCAGTGTGTGCGCTGTGAGCTGGAACTCCATAGGCAGGAACGTATGAGGAACCACGATCGAGTTAGGATCTCGCCGGGTCATGTGCCCTTCTGTGATTCCTGTAAAGGAGAGAACGGATCTCCCGTGAACGGCGGACGACTACGGGCAGTAGTCCGTTGTCAGGGCTGCAAAATCAACTTGTGCCTGGATTGTCAGAAGCGCACCCACAGCGGTATGAATAAACGGAAACATCCGCTTACACCGTATCCCTCTGCCAAACAACCAGAGAAGAACCCCGCAGCAGGTGGTGATGGAGAACTGGAAGTGCTTAAAGCCAAACTAGAGAAAGTCTCCAGCTTCCTTCTGGTGGATGACAAAGAAGATATGCAGGTTGGTATACAACTGACCTGTATCGAATTAAATACTAAAAACATAATGCTTTATGGCAGCTGGTAGTCTTTCTAGAAACTCAGTCACTTTACAATAAGGGGTGGTAGTAAGTGTGTGTATGCGTGTGTGTGTGTGTGTGTGTGTGTGTGTGTGTGTGCGTGCAGGAGCACTGGATGGGATGTTGAGGGAATTAGAGGCCGAAGGCCTCAGTGAAAAGATGTGTTTTGAAGTGTTTTTTGAATAGGCCCACAGAAGAGGCACAGCGGATGTGGAGGGGTAGCTGGTTCCAAAGAGTTGGGGCGGACACAGAAAAGGCCCTGTCCCCAAAGGTCTTAGGTCTGGTGCGGGGTATAGCCAGCTGGTCCTTGTTGGAGGACCGGAGGGACCGCAGAGGGGTGTGGGGGTGGAGTAAGTCAGAAAGGTATTTAGGGGCCAGAGCATGGAGGGCCTTGTAGGTGAGAAGCAGGATTTTGTAAATGATGCGGAACTTGACTGGCAACCAATGGAGCTGCATGAGGGTGGGGGTGATGACAATGACACATTAATGCTCTAATCTGTAGTGGTTGTTGTATCAGTGTTGTGATACCTGTGCCCCACCTCTAGGTGCAGGATGAAGATGACTTTGTGAGGAGGTTGGGCTGTGGGCCAGAGGATCTCCTGAAAGTCGTGTCCATCTTTGGCAACACCGGAGAGGGCAAGTCCCACACTCTCAATCACACCTTCTTCCTGGGCCGGGAGGTCTTCAAGACATCCCCCACCCAGGAGTCCTGCACGGTGGGGGTCTGGGTCGCCCTGGACCCAATCCACAAGGTGGTTGTTGTGGACACGGAAGGCCTTCTGGGTGCCGGGGCCAATCAAGGGCAGCGCACACGGCTGCTGCTGAAGGTTCTGGCCGTGTCAGACCTGGTCATCTACCGCACGCATGCTGACCGTCTCCACGACGACCTCTTCAAGTTCCTGGGCGACGCCTCAGACGCGTATCTCAAGCACTTTACCAAGGAGCTGAAGGCCACCACGGCGCGTTGCGGACTGGACGTGCCGCTGTCCACGCTGGGCCCCGCAGTCATCATATTCCACGAGACTGTCCACACCAAGCTCCTGGGCTCAGGTGAATAGGACAGTCCAGAAGTAGACCTGCAGTCATCAGAGAACACACGTTGAAACTGGAGCTAATAAATGCAAACTAACAAGACAACATGATATGCTGTTTGAACAGAAAGCGTAATGCTGAAACGTGATATTGAAATATGGCTTGTGATTCAGTCAAGAAATTTGAGTACCAGACATTAAGAGCGCACATAGTGCAACCTTATAGTATGTAGTTGTAGCTGCACAAAATCACTCTGGCTCTTCAGCAGTCATAAATCTCTGCTGACCAAAAAAAAATCTGACAACCAGCTGTTGTTTCTCTCCTCCGTTGTTTAGATAAGCCGTCTGAGTCGGCCGAGAGGCTGCTGCAGGAACGTTTCCGGAAGCTGGGCCTGTTCCCCGAGGCGTTCAGCTCTGTCCAGTACCGCGGCACGCGCACCTACAACCCCCCCACCGACTTCAGCGGCCTGCTGCGCAGCCTAGAGCAGCAGCTGGACAACAACACTACCCGCTCGCCTCGCTCCGCCAGTGTCATTTACAAGGCTTTACAGGTCTGTGTGTGTGTCTGTGCGTGTGTGCGCGCGCGCGCGCGCGCGCGTGTACGTCTTTGTGTGTCTGTGTGCGTGCGTGTGGAATAACTATTCATGTGTTTGTGTTTAATTATATGGGGAATGTCTTTGTTGTGAGTGTGTGTGCATTCCTGTCTATCTGTGTGTATTTGTGTGTCTGTCTGACTCTCTCTTTAAACACCAGTGTGGGTTTTCTGTGTTGGTGGTGTGCCTGTCCTGTCAAGCCGTTCCACATGTGTATGATTATCACATCAGCTGAAAGCGACTTTGGTTTCACAGGCCCTGAGTGAACGCTTCAGTGGGGAGATTCCCGAGGAGCACATGGCGAGCAACTCCTTCTTCCCTGACGAGTACTTCACCTGCTCCAGTATCTGTCTTAGTTGTGGGTCAGTTCTGTCCCCCTTCCACTGGACTCTACTCTCAACACCACATAGCATACTATTACACAGACATTACAAAATGGCATCTGTTGTTGCACCCATCAAGCACCTGTCTAGGTCAGTCAGGGCCTAAATTTCAGCGCGGGATTGCGGGTATAGCACATCATTTATTTAAGTCCCGCAGCGCTAGTCATCATAATGTGAGAAATTCCCACACACATTTTACAGTGCTGTCTGATAACGATAATCTAACACTGGAGCGGGGTAAATGCGGTACCGGACGGACCAACTCTTGACTCATGAATCGTAACTCCATGCAGACACTGACACACGCACACAAAACCACTTTGCAGGTGCTCTCTCTCTCTCTCTCTCTCTCTCTCTCTCTCTCTCTCTCTCTCTCTCTCTCTCTCTCTCTCTCTTTCTTTCTTTCTTTCTTTCTTTCTTTCTTTCTCTCTCTCTCTCTCTCTCGCAGCAGGACTTGTCACCATTGAAGTCAAATTATGCTAGGTGCTTCTACATCAACTGCTAACCAACAGGGAAGGAAAACAAAAGTTTAGTGATCAGGAACTGTCAGGAATTTTGCATACACATAAGTATTACATAGAGTGGTGGACATGCACAATCAGCTATTTTGAAAAATGAACTTTAAGCCGTGGTCAGTCATGATCTGTGTTGGGACGCACCAATACTGACACTGGCATCGGGTATCGGGCCAATACGGTGCTCATATACTCATACACATAAAAATTGTCTAATTATTACGCACCACACACCGATATCACTTAATAACACACTATTACTGACACTGGCATCGGGTATCGGGCCAATACTGTGCTCATATACTCATACACATACAAACTGTGTAATTATGCACCGCACACCAATACTACTTAATAACACACTATTACTTCACATTCGAAAATGTCATGTGTTGTTGCACCATTAGAAGTGGGCTTGTTAAGCCCCTGTCTAGGTCAGTCATGATCTGTATACATGTCCATATGGGAGCCTGATTGGGGTTTCTGTGTGCTGCCGTGCGTCCCATTCACAGGTCGGGCTGCAAGAACAGCATGAACCACCTGAGGGAGGGCCTGCCGCACGAGGCCAAGCACCGCTGCCGCTACTCCCCTCACTGTGACAACCGCATCTACACCTGCAAGGTGATTACTTCCCAGCGTCCGACTGCATGGTCTCACGGACAGAGGTGTGACTGTGGCGCCTAGTGTACACACAGGGGTTTTCTCATCTGTCTTTTTGTCCATCCTCCCTCCCTTCCTTCCTCCCTCTCTCCAGTCGTAGCCCCTCCTAATTAATTTTGTGAAGGAATGATAGGAGCATGGTCTCTCCCATTCCTCCATCCTCCTATCGTTCCCTCACAAAATTAATTAGGAGGGGCTAAGACTGGAGAGAGGGAGGAAGGAAGGGAGGGAGGATGGACAAAAAGACAGCTGAGAAAGCCCCACAGAACTGGTTGAAAGTGTGGTATTGAGCAAGACGGACAGCTAAGTGGTAACAAGGTTGGCTGACCTACTCACAACCTGCTCAACAATGCCCACAAAAGCACTGCTATTGCTGATGGCCATTACTATTGTCCGTTTAAATCTCTCCACTGCTATTTTGGATTAAAAATAGGACTGGTTTAAAATCACACACATGTTCATCATCGCCACCTGCATTTAGAACACATTTAAACACAATGTCCTTCTGACATCCATTCTAGAATAGTAGAATCATAGGGTAATATGTATGTAGTATATGCTTGAATGTTCCTAACTCTTTATGCTGGCTCTACTCATCTCTAGTTCAGTGTGCTGCAATGATATACTAGTCTGTCTATTCTATATGGTAAAAAAACCATCTGGATTTGCAAAGAACTGTGTGTTAGTCAACCTGTGGTTGGGCAATGCAGTTTTGCAGCTCTGAACATCTAGCCCCTGCCCTTGGGTGGCTGCGTAGTCAGCAATCCAGTCGTGTACTCTTCCGTGCGCCTCCCCTCAGGACACTGCAGAGGAGGCGAGGTATCAGAGAAGACCTGGATTCAGACGACTCGCTTGGGCGCATTCTTTTTCTCCCTCTTCAGCAATTCAGTGTGCAAAAAGTTCTTCGAAAAAAGTGTGTGTGTGTGTTGTTATTTGTCTAATGAGATGACTTTCCCTCTCAGGCATGCTATGAAAAGGGCAAGGAGGTAATTGTTGTTCCCAAAACAACAGCATCCTCTGACTCCCCCTGGTTTGGTCTGGCTATTTACGCCTGGTCCGGGTGAGTCGTAATTTGACAGCATACACTTCAGCTAGCAGTCACGTTATGTGTCACATTATTCTGATGAGAGGCTGACATTGCAGGTACGTCATCGAATGCCCCAACTGCTCAGTCATCTACCGGAGCAGGCAGTACTGGTACGGAAACCAAGACCCCGTGGACACAGTGGTCCGTACGGAGATCCAGCACATCTGGCCAGGGGTGAGATCATGGGCGATTCACTCGCTCTGAATGATGTGATCATACAAGCAATACAATGGATGTTCTAAATCCCAGAGACACTGTTCTGTGTCAGATGTAGAGTAGCATTTAGATTAATCCATGGTGGCATTCATGATGTGACATTTTCTGCTATTTCATTGGCCAATAAGTTGCAGACATTTGCATTCATTGTACTAACTAGTATACATAGCTATTCACTAGGGCTCTAGGCTAAGATGGCAGTTGCAAACGTGGAAGAGGAATGTGCATCTCCCTTGCACTGACGGCTTTCTCTCACTCCCATTGCGTTTTTCCTGCCCAGTCTGACGGCTTTCTCAAAGACAACAACAATGCTGCCCAGCGACTCCTGGATGGCGTGAGCTTCATATCCCAGTCGTTCTCCGAGCTCAGCGTCAAGCCCACCAAAGCAGTCACTTCCTGGCTCACCGACCAGATTGCCCCGGCCTACTGGACACCCAACTCCCTCATCACGGTGAGTAAAACCCGGTAGGGCGCAAACTCCCAAGAGCCCCTTCCAATCACCACATCACTGTCGGGACCATGGGAAGGTCATCAGGGGCCATTTGGCAAAGCTAATATGGATCCTTGAAACTAAAACACGGAGTGCTACAAAATATGACCGCCGCCCAGTCAGGGCTCGAAATTAACGGTGTCCCGGGGACCATAAAAATTGTTCAAACGGGAAACTAAACGTGTCTTTCACGTCTGAATAAAATAATAAAAGGTTTGACCTGGCGTAACGGGCAGCTGACAAAAGCAACGTTAGCCAGCTGATCTCTAAAGAAGTGGTTTTGTACACACAGCCTTACAACACTGTTTCCTGCTCTTCAAATCACTGTACGGTGTCATTTTTGTTACAAATACAGAATAAGATACCCTTATGGGATTGATGCTTGCGTCTTTAGGAATCCGCCGTCTTGGTTTGTATAGAAATTAATATTAAGTGACACATAGGCCTACTCGAAAAAAGGGGACGGGCGGTCACTTTCCGATAGCCATCAAACTAGGTTAAACTTAACTAACTAGCAAGCAGTCTGGAAAATGACATTTGTTTTCATGACATTGTGAACATTTTTGATTGATGGTGTAAGGTTACGCTGGTGTTCTAAAAAAATCCTGTCTCTGACTAAACAATCCCATCTTTGACTAAAACACTGCCGTGTTTTCTGTCAGTGAGACGAAACATCACCAAAGCCATGATGAGCTATACTGCAACTGCGATTTCACAAAACGATAGTGTTGCAAAACAGTTTTCAAAGTTAGCATTTGACATTTCCCTGTGGCAGATCTAAGCTATAGGCTATTCTTGAGAAAACAAACAAATATCGGAGAGTATCTAACAGCTTTGTGGTAATTTCTCAGGCTACTGGTGATTTGTTTTCACTGAGATCTGTAGCCATAATAGCATCATGCCAAACTGACATTGAAATTAATGACATGAAAATAGATTATTGACGGAATGTCATGGTGTGTGTGTGCTTGTGTATTTCTGTGTGTGTGTGTGCCTGCATGTGTGGATGTCTGTGAGTCTTTATGTGTGTGGGATCTGTGGCCGTAGCATCATGCCAAATTGACATTGAAATTAAAGACAGTATGAAAATAGATTGACGGAATGTCATGGTGTGTGTGTGCTTGTGTATTTCTGTGTGTGTGTGTGCCTGCGTGCGTTGATGTGTGTGTGTCTTTATGTGTGTGGGTGTGTTTGTGTGTGTCTGTGTGTGGGTGTGTTCAACCCTTCGCTCAACTCCACCATCTACAGGCCGATCGGTGCACATTCACTACACATACATTTATTTTTGTATGGCCCCCCATGAACGGAATTCCACGAAACATGCATTCAGAGGCTGTCATAGTGATCTTACACGTCAAATTTTGTGCAGTTCTGAACACGTCAGCCAAAGATACCTGCGATTACAACGCCTCATTTCTAATGTGATCGTGATGGCAGTGGTGTTTTGGTTTGTTTCGGTTCCAGAAATGTCATAAATGTGGCGAGGCGTTCCAGGACAGCGACTCCAAGCACCATTGCCGTGCCTGCGGAGAAGGCTTCTGTGACGCCTGCTCGTCCAAGGCCCGGCCCGTGCCAGAGAGAGGCTGGGGACTCGCTCCAGTGCGGGTCTGTGACGCCTGCTTCCAGAACCGTGGCATCCCAGAAGGTAGTGCGCAGAAATCTACTATACAGACCAAGCCAGGTTAAGCGTGGACTGTTATGGGTTCAAATGCAGGGTCCCCATGGTCCTTGAAAAGTCTTTAAAATGTCTTAATGTAGTTTTTGATGAAATTTGATCCTGAGCAGAATGGCAGAGCATGTTGAATTGGACTGCTTTCAGGACTTTTTCTCCAACAGAAAATGACTTTCCAAACAGTTTTTTAAATCCCTACTTATGGTACTCCCATGCAATTATATAACTGGTATGTTATTAATACACTATGGCATCAAGAATCAAATGTTTTCTTTCAGAACTATTTTTTTTTTTTTTAATGTTCCCTGTCATTAAGTGAGTGAATTTGGCTTGCTTCATCAGATATTTCTTTGGTCGTTCAAGCAGAGCTACTGGACGCAGCTTTGGAGGAGGAGGAAGGGGGGACACTGATCCCAAGGAAAGTGGGAGAGGTGGTGCAGAACACACTGGGAGCCGTGGTTACCGCCATAGATATCCCTCTGGGTGAGTGGTTACCGCCAGAGATATCCCTCTGGGTGAGTGGTTACCGCCATAGATATCCCTCTGGGTGAGTGGGGAGCTATGTGGCCAAGACGTGGTGCTCATGGCATCCGTGGTTACCGCCATAGATATCCCTCTGGGTGAGTGGTTACCGCCATAGATATCCCTCTGGGTGAGTGGGGAGCTATGTGGCAAAGACGTGGTGCTCATGGCATCCGTGGACAGGGTGCTTGCGCAGGTCTGGAAAAGTGTGGAACTATGGGATACTGGAAAAGGGAAATTTGATGACATGATTGAATAGAGTGACAATATCAATTTCAATTTATTGTGCTTATAGAGCGCCAAAACATTACACATGTATCATGGCGCTTTACAGAGTTTAGACAATCAGAGAAAAAGAAAGGAAGAAAAGAAAGAGAGAGGCCCATGGGTAACAGGGGCGACAGGGGCAGTAGAATGCAATAGTGAGGCCCATGGGTAACAGGGGCGACAGGGGCAGTAGAATGCAATAGTGAGGCCCATGGGTAACAGGGGCGACAGGGGCAGTAGAATGCAATAGTGAGGCCCAGGGGTAACAGGGGAAAAACTCACTAGAATTGGAGATGCATATAGGAAGAAACCTCAAGCAGATCCACGACTCAAGGGCCTTACCCATCTGCCTAGGGTCAAATACAGGACAGTAAGGTCTGTATACATGACAAATGCATATGATAGTCAGGTGTAGAGAATAGGACATGGTGTTTAAAGCCACCTGAGGTAAAAGTTACAAGAGGTGGGATGATTATGTAACCGGTATGATGCGCTATCTGTGCTATTAATGCGATATGTGCATTAATCCTAATTTAGTGACAGAAAGTTCAATAGTCCAGCGTTGGAATTGTCCAGGGGAAAGGAGTTGTCAAGGGACATGTGGTGGGTCGGCAGACGGGCCAGGAATCCGTGCAGAGTTGTCATAGGCAGGTGATGAGTCACTAGGCTGTACGGGCCAGGAATCCAGATAGGGGGACAGTAATAGGGCAGTCGAGGATGGGACTTCAGGTGAGATGGGTGAGAGAATGGCCAACACATGGATGGCTGATGACTGGTGATGATATACCTCACAAGTGAGGTAAGGGGGAAGAAAGAGAGATGTAGAGTGGGTTAGTATTACTGGAAATCAAAATGGTTAATGTCAATAAGTAATCAGTGGTATTATATATTGTTACAGTATACAATAGTGAGAAAAGGCAAGAGAGGGAGAGTTGTCAAAATCACAACAAAAATACATATTGTTTTTTACAAAATTACAAAAAGCAAATAATCAGGAAAAGGTCTGGAAAAAGTGTGGGATTTTTCAGTCACTGGAATAGAGTGTTAAGGCATTTTTGGCAATTTACCGCCATCTGGTGGTTATATATAGACACTACACCAGGACGACATGAGTTTTAACAAGTCACTTGTTAATTTTAGATATATCTTACTATACATTCTCATCCCTTTACTAGTTGTAGAGTACAAAGAAAACAAAAAACAAGTTGAAATGCTGCACAGTTCCATCCTTGTTACATCTGTATGCTGCGGACATCAGCCGTTCTCACCTTCACACACTTCCCACACTGAGATGCGTGTTTCTGTTCCCGTGTTTCAGGCCTGGTGAAGGATGCCGCCCGGCCTGCTTACTGGGTGCCCGACCAGGACATACGGTGCTGCCACCAGTGCCAGCGGGAGTTCAGCGCCCGCCTCTCCATCCACCACTGCCGGGCATGCGGGCAGGGCGTGTGCGACGAGTGCTCCCTGGACCGCCGGCCTGTGCCCTCTCGTGGCTGGGACCACCCGGTGAGGGTCTGCAGCGGCTGCAGCCAGAAGGGAGGGGAGCTCTAACTGGACAGGATAGATGCCCCAGTGGGTGAAGGAGGGAGAGAGAAGAAGAAGAAGGAGGAGGAAGAAGAGGAGGAAAAGTGGAAGACTGCCTGTAGAGGGCTCCACTGAGGCCTCAGAACAGGCCCCCCCCCTCTCTCACGCTTTATACGCTCAATCTTTTAAGGTTATGGTGGCCTGCTCTCTCAGTCCTCTGGGAAAGCACAAGGAGACACATTGCACACACTCTTTTTGATCTGCATCTAAAACTAACGCTGACACAAAGCTGAACAGAAACCCTCGTGACAATCTCTTGCAGTTAACTGATTTGATGTGTCTACCAATGATGGCAACACACATATAAGCACATTGACCCCAGGTTACGCTCATACTTGTATTGGCTAAAACTGAGGCATTCCATTCATTGAGAAGTAGCTGTTGACTGAAAGTAAAAAATGTGATGACAGACAGTAGATGACTGTGGAATATGGTTATCTTCATTTGCATTGGATTTACATTGCCACCTCAGCTTTAGCCAAGTTTAACCCCTTCAAAGAGTTGTCAGTCGGGGTTAAATAATGAGTGTGATTGTAGCCCAGAAAACTTTGAGGGCAGGTACACAAACCCAATAAAAACAATAAAAATATATTGCAGATCATGGTAGAGTCCAAATCCCCCATCTTTGTCATCCATGACATCACTTTGACCATTTATAATTTGAATGAGGTCTAACTTGATATCCTCTTCAATGTTTTGATTTTATTTGCAACCGCAACCTTAACCCCAACCCCATCCCATTTTCCCCTCATCCTTAAATGTAGCATTGTTAGATATACTCCATGATATGTATCGGTATGATTAATTGCCTGTTATCCAGATCATTGATAGGTTTTAAACGGTCATCGGCTGCCAGCCATCATTTTATAATGGAAATGTATTCTTAATAGCCATTTATTATTTTTTTTTTAGGTTTTTAAATTTCTTATTCTGTCATTTACTTCGTTTTTTTTCTAAATTAATTTCACCCCTCAAAATGTCTGAAGGTGCAGAGATCATTCTGATCGGAGTCATTCAGAAACTGTTGCGCGTGATGTTAACGTGCTGGCTAACGCCACATCACCCAATCAGACGATAGATTCTGGACTGATTCAACCTCCCCTGCTCCCCCCCTCCAAGGAGTGTACAGTCTCATGTAGCTACACCGGTCTCATCATGGTCATAATCATCTTCATAATCAGTGTAATATCTTCTCAATAAGCTCAGTGAGTTTATGTTTGGCTGCAAAATAAGCTTTCAGGTACACTAAAAGTATACAGGTTTGGGTAAGGACAGCTAAGGACTGTAATTTATAGAGGAACTAAGGTGTTAAACCATCCTATTTTCTGCACCAGGTATGCTGATATAATTAAAACATATGAACATCTGAAGAGTGTAACTGTCTTTATTTGCTACATGGTCTTTATAGTTCCCTCCATCACCTTTCAGTTTCGTATTTAAGATAATTTTATGTCAACTTTTCATACAGTCACTAAGGCTGGACATCGGATCAGTTAACCCAATTTTATTCCATTAGGATTCATAAGAACACTCGATTAAATCCAATTAAATTTGGGCTCAGTATCGATGACAGGGAAAATGACAAGCTACAGTATATAGCAGCCTTCCAGCATATACAATGGGGAGCACTGGCAATTAGATTGGCTTTAACAGAACAGTAAGGCTATGTTAAACCATTGTAGAAATGAACCTGAGGGAAGTGCATATTACCGTAGCTTAAAAGTTTGATGAATATTTTTCATTCAGTAGATATTGGGACAAAATTATTCTTTGCTAAGATATTTTTGCTTACTCCTAAAGATTACAGTGCTTTAATTAACTTTGTGTTATATTCCTAGATCTTTTAAAAATGGGTTCAAAATAACAGTAGATGTAAAGGTTTCTTCATGGTGGTGGGATCTTATGATCTGTTTATTATGTATTCCTCAGAGGTCAAGTTGGATCATACAGGCAGGTGTTTCAAATGACCACTATTGCAGCAGTTGTGTATGACAAGACTGTAAATTCTTTATGTACAAGTTCATATTTGATAAAATATCAATCCAAGAATCGTTGCACACTGCAACTAGTGCAAAGTTCTTTTGAAAAAGAAAATCCATGAAGAAAAAACCCAGCCTGATGCGTCTAGATTTCTAGGCTAGCTGGAGACTAGCCTGACCCACATCAAATTACATTTGCTGCCGCTAGGGTGCGTCTAGATTTCTAGGCTAGCTGGAGAGAGGATCACAGAAAAAAATCAATGTAGACCTGATCATTAGTTTGTGGCATTTTTAAAAAAATCACCTTTATCACTAGCCTAGAAATCTAGACGCGCCCCTAGCGGCAGCAAATGTAATTTGATGCCAGGGCTAGTCTAGCAACTCTCCATTGGCTTGTGAGCTCCAGAAATCGAAACTTAATCAGGCCAATGAAATCCTGTATAGAGTCGTTAGGTGGGCTTAACATAATGATTGATGGCAGAGTTGCAACGGTTTGGCTTGAATTCCCTGCTACTTGAAAACAAATAAGATGGATGTTGCTGTTGGCGAACAGTGTGACACGAGTTTATTAAGTTTATTAAGTTGGCAAACGTTTGAAATAGCCAACTAGCTCCGCTGGTGGGAAACGCATGGGACTCATAGCGCTGCCACTGTCCTATTGCGTGCAGAGGGAATTTGAAAGACAACTGATTATCCCGCCCCTCGGACTGAGCACTGCGAACGGTGAGTGCCCAGACCCTACATTTTAATGTGGGTCTGGCTCGTCAGGCTACTTTATCACTGTATTTGAAATAAGTAAAGATTTGTTATTTGGCCGTTCAGATAACTGAAATCTAGAGGACTTGTCTTGCAGATTTTCATCACATCTTTCCAGTCCATAAATTGCACTTGTGGTAGACACAGTAGAAGAAGAAAAAAAAACCCACAAACTCATAATTTAGAAAAAAAATGTAACAATGTAAATTTCAATGCCCGAGAGTGTTGTTTTTAAAAGGCTGCATCTGTTTCTGGAGTTCTCTCTGTAAACAAAAGTCATGCAATCATTTCCAAATCTCCTCTTCTCAGAAGTTCTTTTTAAGTCTTCAACAACTTCTCAGTGACTCCGAGAACAAGCAGCCAATCCTGCCGGGACGGCCCATCATCTACATGCCCCCCCAGATGCCACAACCCGGAACGGAAACCACGGTTACGCCTCTGTCCGCCTCTTTGAACCCAGTGCCGCGGCTGCCTCGCCACCTGGGGTGGCGTCCTGGTAGTCGCTGTTGTACGGGTAGTAGTAGAGGTCTTGCTCCACGGCCATGAGGAGCCCGGGCAGGCCCTTGCAGCCGCCCAGCTGGGAGGAGAAGACCACGTTGGGGATGCTGTCGAAGCCATCTTTGCCCGCTGGGTGCGGCGACGGGATGGTCCTCAGCAGATGCCCGTCGCTCAGGCTCCACAGACGTGTGTAGCAGTCCTGGCCAACTGCAGAGGGTGGGAAACCAAGGAGGGAGGGGTTTGTCCTTTTAGTTACAGTTTTAATTATTCATACAGATTTTTAGCTACCTTGTTCTGAAACAAAATGGGACTCGATCAATTTTCCAGTGCAGTACTTAAGAAGATGAAGGGGAAAGAGGAGAAGATGAATTTTCATCAGGGTGAACAATAAAGAATCTGTTATATATAGCAGAGTTATTATTCATTATCAATGACCTTTAATAAGGGAAAAGAACACGTTGAGATTGTTATGTCTTTTTCGAGTGGACCCTAGCCAAGAAGGCAGCACACAAGGCAGTTTATCCCAAGAATGCTGCACATTCACTTAAACGTCATCTGCCTCTTTCTACATCAAATCTGGCAAGATCAGTTTTGTTAGAGTCAAGGTCATTCCTCATGAGTCTCTCACCTGCCAGAAGTAGCCCCTCTTCCTCGTTGACATGCAGGGGGAGGTAAGCATACTCATTATGGTGGCCCTCATAGTTCTTGACTGGTCGGGTCGTACGGATATCCCACAACTTGATCTTTAAGTGTCCCAAGAGACAATAATAAGGAAATGCATGAAACAGGAAGAGTGTGTGTGTGTATGTGTGTGTGTGAAAGTGACGTGTGTGCCAATAAGAGAACAAGGGGGTGAAAAACTACACTTTCTTTCAAAAGCTTTTTTAGAATTAAAAATAGGGGAGAACGGCCTATATGCTAGGAAGGCTCTGCAGCAAGGTTAGATATTTCCAGTGGAGCGTCAGCTTGGTTGTAACAGCATCTTTACTGTTATATTCTGCTCCTTTCGTGTTCACTCGGACACTGAATATCTTGTTTATGGCCAACAGGGCAACTCTTTATACAACTTTGATACACGCATAAATCCTTCAGCATCTTTACCTGCTCATTCACTAGGGGCAACACCCAACCAGATCCACGTAAACAGGTGCACTAGAACTATTTTTTGATTTATCTTTTCTCAATCAAAACAACAAAACAGCAATTTGATTGATATTACCTGAAATACACAAATAAATAACAGGACTTCTTAATGTTTTTAAAAATGGAGATACATCGTTTTGGAACCAAACTCTTCATATATGAGCTGACTAATGTGCCTTTCTGGCATGAAGGCAATTGTCAAGACACGAGAGTTATCATGAGTTATTAAGAGTTTGCCATGTCTGACCTTGCCCTGCATGTCAGAGGCGAGGAGGTAGTTTTCGTCCTGTAGAAGGCGGACAGAGGTGACGGCCGAGCCCTGCTGGAAGCGACAGGCCTTCCAGCTGTGGTCACGCCGCGAGCGTTGCCGCAGGTCGATGCTGAAGATCTCTCCCGAGCGACAGCCGTTGAAGAGCACTGGGGCCTGAGAGAAGTTAATCAACAGTTAAACTGACTAAGGTACCTGCTAACTGGGCCACCCACATCAGGCTTGGGGACAGATTAGATTGTCATAAAACTTTTATTGCAATCCAACTGTAATTTTTGGGGTTAAAGACCTGTGACTCACAGACGCTCAGCGATATCTGATGTTGAATGATTGTGGAGATAGTTGGCCTAAATATGCTAGATTTCCCTCTACAAGTCCACAGAAAACTCCACTCAATTTTTCTGTTGATTTATGGGTTTCATCAGGTCCCTTTCCACAAATGTATACAATCAAGCACCTAGATTATGAATGCAGACTGCATGGTGCTTGATTAATACACCTGTGAAAAGGGAACCCATGAATATGTACACTTTTCAGTTAAGATTAACACCACACATCAACCCTACCTAATAAACGGCAGAATGTAAACTCAGTTAATATCCATTTAAGTGTTTCAGTGAATTTTTTTTTTAGTCGGACACAACATGATAACTCACACTACATGTTTGAATCGGACATGATTGCTGTGCTCATTCTGGAAGACAGCAGATAAACTGACATTCCAGAAATCCGGAGCTGACTTTGATTGTCTTCTTATCATGTGTGAGCCTTAACTACACAACAAATCGGACAGGAATTTGGCCCAACGAAAAAGTTGTTTGCACAGACACATTTGGGTCTAAGATTGTGTCAAAAACACACAATCTCTGCTTTGCCATTAAACTTATCCCATGTATACTGATGGTGATACTGTATGTGTCTCTGGCCCTTACTATGTCAATCAGGCCAAAGTGGAACTCTCAGATTCCAGAGTGGAACTCTCAGACTTACAAAAGAATGTCAGACTGTCCACTCACCCTGAGAGCAAATTGTTGGGCGAGCACGTCACTGCCGACGCTGTACGTCTGCCTCCTTCCCGTCACAGCGTTCGTTACAATCACTTGCCGCGAGAGACCTACAGATAACCAGACAGATGCATTCTTTTTATTTATGTCTTAGGCCGGTGAAGTGACCTCCCTCTGGGTCTGTTCTGCACCTCTTGAACAAGGCTGTGCCAGCTATGCCCCTTTTCCTCATCCTCTCATGCCCTTCGCCAGGCTGTGATGTGGCCTCCCTCTTTTCCTTTTGACCTGTGGATGCCATCTGAGCGCCTGACTGATGAAGTTGGCTGGATCTTTACGTAAAATGTGACTGATCCAATTCCATTTCCTCTTCCAGGTCTCCATATTTCATATTCAGATTTCATATATATGGTGGAGCAGTGGTAACTTCACCGCCACTGGCAATTAGTCAGCTGTTGCGACTTGCGAGACCGTGACGATTAAAATAAAAGCATCTGCTAATTACCACCAGTCAACATTAGTCACAGACACAGTATGTTTAGAATGTTTCTTTCCCTCTAACTCACACACACACACATACACACACACACACACACACACACAATGTCGGGATCTTAGTATTCACCCGTGCTGAATGTCTTGTCAGCCTGTGGATTGAGACACCAGGCACACGACCAGACGGTGGAGATCTTGAAGCTGCACAGCATCCCTGGCTGGTCTGCAACAGCAAAAGGCACCACAGATTATGAAAATCACACTACCATAACTGCATCTGGAGTGACAACCTATCAGACCTTTACATAGCATTTCCACAGTTAAGCAGATCAAAGCAGGGAAGGGGTTGGTGAGGTCTTACCAGGGTTGGAGTTGCTGAAGAGAGAGGCGGGCAGTACGCTCACACAGCCTGGAGTTTCCGATATACTCACAAGACACAAGCTGCAGGCTGAGTTAAGGAAGAGTCAACAAAGGTGATGTCTCAAGCAAGTCTCCTCTGTTTACAGTCATCTGTTAATATGTAATGCATCAATAGTGGTGTGCAAAACCAAGACAGTGAGAGTGTTTAACCATATCTCTAACTGTAGCAGCGGGGTGGTGTACTGGTGATGGCAATGCTTCAGGTAATAACATACAGGCTGATGTGGAGAGATTAGAATGATTGGGGATCCAGTGTGGTTCAAGCAGAGTAAAGGATACAGCACATGCGAGTCAGCATGGGAAACAGAGGCCCAGCATATGGAGTTCACCTGTCGTCCAATCAACAAGACTATTAGCTTAGTCAAAATGTTACAAAAACAGCAAACAATCATGTGGGGGGAATGGGTGTTTGTTTGGGTTTTGAGTTTTAACAACAATGGTCTCAAAGAAAAAACCTGTTACAGCGATTGTGAATGTTCCGACTCGGAATGGTACTCCAGAGTGTGATTTGTGGACTTGGAAGGTGGCAGTTGTTAAGAGCTCCTCACCTTGCGGTTGGTGAAGTACAGGTTGTCGCACATCTCCACCGACAGGGAGCCCTTGCTACAGCCGCCAAGGTTCATTATGCCGTACTTGCAGCCGCCGTGCGACACGTCGTTCACCGTGAAGATGCGCTCGCAGGTGGAGTCCGCCTGATGGATGACAAACAGACAAAAGAGACTGAAGACGCTGGGCAAGCAATACAATCAAAAGATGCATTCTGAATAATAATGACTATAACGATCAATAATATGATGATCAGATCATTTGATTTTATGGCCCTTTCGGTCAGCAGCACTATAGCTATTGGATACTCACAACAATATGGCGGAAGTTGTCTGTGTTGGGAGAACTGGAGTCTGAACTCTGAACCTCAAGCTTGTATCGCCTCATCCCACTCACCTTCAGTTCATGAATCAGCCTGGGAACAGACCAAACTGCCTTCAAATATCAACAGCTGCAGTATAAGTATAAATACTACTTTGAGTATATATACTTATAAGTGCTCAAGGGCACTTCAGCCGTTCCTACTGGTCAGGGTTCGAACCGGCAACCCTCCGGTTACAAGTCCAAAGTGCTAACCAGTAGGCCACGGCTGCCCCTAGTGCTTTAAGAATGTGGTGTGAAAGGCATAAATGGCCTTTACAGTTGTCAAGACTCAAGGTGCAATGGATATCATCACTTATTTCATACCTGCAGTAAGAACTGGGAGGGAGAAGGCCTAGGTGTCTGTTTTGTAACAGAAGAGACGTGTTCAGTCCTGTTCGTGGGGCTTTCTGTAATGTGGGCATGAAATATAGTTCTTTATTGAGAGATCTCCTCATGCTGTACAGTAATGTATGTCTTGCAGCACTAGTTGTTGGAAGTTATAGTTGACTGAATAGCTGTAATCAAACCCGGGTTGCCCATAGAGTTACAAAACATAAAGTGCTATGGTCACCCACATGTGGCACGATGGTGACTTGGTGACCCAAGCCAGCCAAGACACTTTACATCAACACCCAAAAACTCCTCTGCTGCTTACCTTCCTGGGTTGTTCATCCTCTAAAAGCATGGCAGACCTCCTTTGTTCATGTTCCTTTGCTCGAAGCATTTCGTTGGTCAAGGGGTTGCAGTTGTTGTGTCCAGGCAGCAGGCGGAAATAACGGTTCTTCTCAGGGTCAAAGTAGAAGCCTGGTAGATCTGTAATATAAAATGTTTTGAGTGCAACAGCCGAGGGAAAGCCGTAGAGTTGGTTGTAGAGCTGGGTGCATTCTAGGTATTACCCACAAATCAAAGATCTGCAATCTGGTTTTGCAAAAACGTTGTTGGTATTTGAGCTCATCAGCCAATCAAATTTCTCCTCCCCCTATGCTCCAGGTTGACAGGTTGATTGTTTATGCCTCTGTGTAAAACACTATGTTTCTCATTTACAAAGCCAGTACTGAATGGACAGCTAAAAGGCCTTGGGAACCCATTAGATTAGAACCATGGACCTTTCATGCTTACCTGGTGCAGAGGATGTGGAGGATGTTAAGGACGTGGTGCAGGAGGATGCACTGGACCCGGCCTCTGCACCATCATTGGAGGCGCTGTAGCGGTCTGGTGACTCGTCATACCCGCTGCTAAAATGTAAATACACACATGTCAAATATGTCGTTCTAAAACGGTGATGTAGGCACTGTACAGCATTCTTATTGAACACCGCACCTTATAAAAGCTTTGTCCAGTTACAATCATAGACAGTGAAAGAAAGGTTAATCTATAACCATCCTCGTTCTTTGTTTAAGTGTGGTCCAATTTGTTAACTGTTTGATTAGTCTCTAAGCAAGCGATTTGACAGCTGTCCCAAATCATCATACCTGTGATGGGATCTGTTAGTGGACGGAGCTCTTCGCCATTTGCCAAAGTAACGCCCGTGTCGACCTCTGCCTCGCTTCATTCTCTGTTTGACATAATAGTTAAAATCAGTGTTTCTAAAAGCGACTAAAAACACCCACATGAAACGATTTGCGTTTACAATGACATACAAGGAGCAGATTAATCGGATATATAACATGGTTATCATGTGGGAGATTATCTAACGTTACGTCTGAAATGACATCTAAAAACCTGGTTCTAAGTAGGCTAGCCTAGCCTACAACAGGAGTCCATGGTTTCCCCACAGGTAATACATATATTAGTCAGGGCATTGCTCTTGACAGCTGTATGATAAATCCGCAAGTACATTTTTGCCAGGACTAGTAGCCTATGATGACAGAGACAGATAACGACAAATAACTGCTTTGTGTTTAGCTAGCTAGCCTGCATAACTAAACGTAACTAACGTTAACTGCAGCAGTCAACTGTTTTGTTTCATCAACATAACAAAGTTGCAAGCCAGCTAATAAACAAACAAATTAACAACTTTACTCTAGCTAGTAGCCTAAAATAATCTACTTGCCCAACAAGTAAACCAGGTGTAAACAAGGAAACGTTTAAGGGACGAATAATTTAAAGAACTTGAAAATATGGTTATGAAAACCTTTGCTAAAGCCAGAAGCTCACACGAGACATCCACTTCCGGGTAACTCCTTCCATATCAAAATATCACTTTTAAATCTAGAAGGGGACAGCAGGCCAACATGTCCCATATCGAATAGTGAAACGTAGAAATCTATATATCTACCTCTCTGCTGCAATTTAACGCGCAATGGCTCAGTCACAGCCAGACAAACAAAAAAGCACACAAATATCCTATGAAAGGTCCATCCTGGTAGAGCTAACTAACCTTTATCAGCCGTCTCTGGTCTAACGATATAGGGACAAAGTAGCCTATGCGGTAGGCTTTTCTTTTATTTCGTGCTTCAGGTAGGCTATGCCACGTTATAAGTAACCTATCTTTTCTATTATATTTTAATGTGTAAACTGGTGACGATTAATGCGGTGATTGCGTCTGAAATGCTTGCGCTCTTTTGCAACAGTCCCATGGCAGAGGGACTGATGTGTCTTGCTCGTTTCCTGCCTGATTGCTTTTTTTTTTTTTTTTTTCATTTTCGTGCTTCAGAGACAATAAACAGCAAAATTAAGGTCGGTTGTGGCGTCCATCATTCCACAATATAACCGACTTATCGCAGTTTCAAAATAACAAACTGGAATTGATGGAATTCATAAATTGTGTTTTGCATAGGCACTAGTTTTACTGCCTAATACTAGTCCTTTAATAGAAACGTAGGCCTATGCTATTTTAAACACCTTTATAATTTCACTCTAAAGCTGTTCTAGGCCTATTGATCGACACACATACATGTGCTACTCACTCAGCCCAACCATGGTCTGCATTGCCATGTCCTCCTATAATTACTTTTTTTGGGAATCAAAAGAGTAATGCGTAGCATAGCCTAGGCCTATTCTCCACTGCATAGGCTAATCATTACTACTGGCCATGTTAACTCAAATACAGGTACGCTATGTGATGGTGATATGGAGTGCAAAACAAAACAAACGAGAAACTGTTGTGTAGGCTATGATGTAGCATCATGCTCTTTCAAATGTCATGAAAAATAAAAAAAAATTAAATTGATTGTCATATATCACATCATAAACAACATCATGGCTTGTCGGCCTATTTATGTGTATTTGGAAAAGCATGCACTGTTAGAATAGCCTATGATAGTATGATGATATTGTTGAAATGTGTAACAGCAGGAGCTTTTATTTTGAGAGAAAAGTAGGCTACAACTACTTCCTATAGGTGGCCCTATACATTCTCATAATACATGAAATATTTAACATAGGCCTATATTCAAATCCATAATATTTAACATAGGCCTATATTCAAATTCATAATATTTAATAGCAGTTTGATATTCTCTCAAACATAGGCCTAGAGGACGCTTTTTCTTCAATTCTGGCACATGAAAATATAAGGACTAATTTGGCTGTTTGTTACGGATAAGACTAAATATCTTCTTCTTAGGTGATTTTTTTTTAATCAAATAATATAGCTATAACTGCATATTCAGCAAAAGTAGGTCCAAACTCCAGTTCTGGATGGTTTAACATGGTTTTGTAAGCATGTTTGGGAGTGTTGACTTGTCATAAGCCAGGCCTTGTTTAATTAAGCTAAATACATGTTGCATTTTGCCTGTAGTAGCCTAGTAACAATAGTAACAAAAAAATATATATCTTTATTAGGCTATGTTCAAGGTTTCAGACCCATTTCATCCCCCAGTGGCCCAACTAAGTATAGGCTGAAAAGCCCTTTTAGACCTCACACTTCATTTCCCAGTTGAATTGAAGAATTGAAGAAGCCTATCTGGCGAGTTGCCTGCTATTATCTATCTTGAATTTCCCCTGGGGATCAATATAAAGTATCTATCTATCTATTAAATGTAGGCTCGTAAAGTTAGGCTATATTCATTGCATTCGACTTGGAGTGAGGGCTTCCATATACGTTTTGACAGTTTTTGTCTTAACCACGCCTTGTTTCTGAACAGCAGTGTTGTATTGGTCAAAAAGCCGGACAACGGGGCCACATTGGCTGTTTTTTTCATAGGGGTCCCAAAGAACTCAGAGATTTGGAATATTGGGTTACAGTGTGGCAAAATGGCGACTGTCATTCAAAATCCACTGAAGTCGTAAGTAAATTACAATTTTAATGTATTATATTCATGCATTTTTCCTTCGCCAGATAGACCCAGGTGCTGTTATTTGGAGTTATGTATTAGCCTAGAGCATAAGAATTGTTCAGGATATAGCCATAAATATACCTGATGACTGCCAGATGAAGTGTCTCCATACATTTTGTTTTATTCTCTGACAGTCTGGGTATTATGCGACTAAGTGAAACAAACTAGGCTATGCTGTTTGATCGTGTCTAATATGCTAAAGATGCATGACTTTCGCCAAATAAATGTAGGCTACACATAACGTTAGAGCAGGTTAGACCAACATTCAGGCTACTTGCAACTCATTTATTTGACTTATTTGACAGTGCGCCTACAGCCTCTCTGAGCGCTGACTGACAATGTCCAACATATTGCTGTAAAAAGCATTCTTGAAAAAAAATTGTTATATGTAGCGAAGTAGGCTACTGCACGAACAAAATCATAGCGAATAGGTAAAAGTAAATGGGGCTATCATTAACACTCAATAGCCTAAGCTACCCCAGAAGAGGTGTTTGTAGATGTGAAAACGAAACATAAGCAACATCGTGCAACTCCGTCGAAGTCGTTTCTTTGTGCACTGTTTGGCATCTCACAGCACTGCGAACAAGCAGACATGCGGCCTCGATAACATTTTTCCGTGCTTGTTGAGATCATGAAGGGAAGTGTATGATCACGGGACGGTTCGTTTAAGGATGTACGCACACCGTTGTTAAACGTAGGGCAAAGGAGACAATTAGCCTAGGTCTACTATTCACGCATGGCATAGCTAGTTGGCTTATACTTTGTTTATGAAAAGTAGCGCGTGTAAATATTTGACTAATAATAACTTGAACTTAATTAGATCAACGTGCCTGTGTCCATTTCTAAAGTCCATTTATATCATGACCAAGCACAGTTTTGTTTTGCGAGAATGAGAAACATTTATAATGTAGGCTATACGGTTTTCAGTGACATTCAATTGACGTTTTGAATCAGGAAGACGCCACTGTGAGATTTCACAGGAACAACTATAGCATTCTTTCCAGACTATTCCGTTAGCCACTTAAACATGTCGGCAAAGAATAGGGTTACTCTTGGAAAAAAAAGCCCTTTGTTCACTTGCTTGTGGGGAAAGTCTCCGGTTGTGGAGATATAAATCAGACATTGATATCACGCCTATATTTTCCCTGCAGTGAGAAATGCGTTTAGGAACCGCCTCCCCCTCCTTCCCTCTGGTTTACCTCTCGGCGTGTTTTACAATGTAGGTAGTCCGCTATGCAGGACGCGAGACTTGTGTGTCATTCAGTGCCCTTGTATTGTATGTAATGCTGGATTTGAGCGACAGTGGTCTGTATTAAATTGTAGGCTACGCACTTTTTTCTTTCATTCGTTCTTTCTTTATGTCTGTCTGTCTTTCTTTCTTTCACTAAAATGTCCAAAGAAAAAATACCTCAAACTAGGCGGATCAGATCTCTCCTCATCTTGAATATCACTTGTTTGGCAGGTGGAGAGGAGGAGAGTGGAGTTTTAAGAGCTTCACCCATAGAATGCTGAGCTACCTCTCTCTTTTTGTGGGCAGAGACAACAGCCAGACTCTTAAGTTCCAGGGCTTGCCAGGTGTAATTTGTGGACGGCTTCTGTGAATAAGGGGAACATTGTTTACCTTTCATTATGCGCTGATCAGTCAGGGGAAATGTGATTTGAGCCAGATCTAAGATCTTTTTGCACTATGTTTTTTTTAGAGGGGGTGGGGGTGTACTAATGGATAACACAAGTCTGAAACATAAACATTATCATTAGGAAAGGTTGTATCCTCTATGTGGCTGTATATGGTATTTATGCAACACTGTAAACAAAGAGAATCAGCTCAGCAGTGGGGAATTCAGTGAAACTAGTGGTGCATGCTTTATTACTCTGACCTCCAAAATATGTGTGCTACATATTCAGAGGAAAAGAATTATGCAAAACCTTGTGTGTGCGCGCGCGGGCGTGTGTGTGCGTGTGTGTGTGTTATATACACATCTGCGACCTGTGTATGTGGACTCTTTGAGTGCTGGAGTGGTTGTAGATTAGCGATGTCCCAGCGTAATGTCCCTCTGTCCCTTTGGGCCCATCTGTTAGGATGAGTGGTGACGGAGAGGTGATGCTCGGTGCGGAGAGAAAGCCCATCTGCTCCCCCCCAACTCCCCATCGCTAACTTGGCCTCCGAGTGGCCAGCACCCCCCACGCACACATCCCAGAATGCATCAGGAGCTGAGCAGGATAGCGCCTCATACCGCGCACAGTCTGTCTGTAACACACAGGTCCTCCAGTTGTTGCAGCCCCCCTATAAAAGAAAAAAAAAGCTTCACTGTCTCTCTGTCCTCTTGTCAGTATGTAAATTGATGTATTGTGTAGATCTGAGCATGTGTGTGTGTGTGCTTGTGTGTGTGTGTACACACCACACACAGCCATGGGAACCTGGTCCCCTCCCCCCCTGTGTTGCGTGTGAGCCCCGGTGGTGAGGGGGTGGGGGGGGGAGGGTTGAGCTGTCTGTCTGAATGAATTTGGCCGGTGCTGCAGAGCCGCGGTCATAACACGGAGGTAGCCGGAGCCTTTTGTGTGTCCCGGCCGGGCCAAAGGGGCCGCCCCCATGCCGCCGTTTATGCCGGCACTCAGAGGAGCCATTAGGCCCCTTTTTCCTGTGAAGCACATATGATCTGCATGTCTGCATGTGTTTCTTTATGCTTTAGACAGGAGAGAGAGAGGGAGAGAATGTGTGTGTGCGTGCGTGTGCATGTGTGTATTCTATTCTAAGTGTCCCCGTGCATTCTTCTGCCAGTGTAGGGTCTTGCTAGCAAGACAGAGAGAGAGAGAGAGAGAGAGAGAGAGAGAGAGAGAGAGAGAGAGAGAGAGAGAGAGAGAGTGAGTGAGTGAGAGAGAGAGAGAGGAATAACAATTTACCTCAGCTTCTGGGACATCCTGTGCCATAGCCTATATGAAAGCAATGTCTTGTGTGTGTGTCTGTCTCTCTATCCTCACTCTCTCCCTGTTCTCCTCTCCCTCCCCATCTACAAAGGAGGAGTGTGGCCAGGTCTATGGGGAACATGACCTTGATCTCCTCCAATGCCCACTGGCTTGTCTGCCTCCTTAACCCCCCGCCCTTCTCTCTCCTCCTCTCCTTTCCTCGCTTCTCTCTCCTCCTCTCCTTTCTTCTTTTCTCTCCCCTCCTCTCCACTCCTCTCCTGTCCTCTCCTTTGCTTCCATCCCCCCCTCCTCTCCTCTCCTCTCCTTTGCTTCCATCCCCCCCTCCTCTCCTCTCCTCTCCTTTGCTTCTATCCTCCTTTTTCATTAGGCCCCAGCTCAGGTCCTTCCTGAATCTCTTTCTCTCTCTGTCTCTCTTGTCCTCCAGTCAGATCTAGTTGAGAGAGTGCAGGTGATTATGAGAGGCAGTCAACATATCCAAAAGCCATTTGATCTGGGAGCGTTTCTGTTGCTGGAATAGAGTGTTCTGTTATTCTTGCTGTTACTGTTGTCATGTTTGTTTGTTAGTTTGTTTGTCATGTGGCTGCTGGCATGTGGCTGAAGGCAAATATTTATTTTCATTATTTTATTTCCACAGAAGAGAGAATTAAATACATAGTTGCTTGTGCAAAGTATCATGCAATATGTACCGTAGAGCATTTTAGGACAACAATACACCCTGTGTGGAATCTGAAATATTTCACATCATGGTTGAAAACACAGCCACAAATCATGAGCAAATGTGAACTACACGGACTGCTTCCAAATATGTGATTTCCAAGAAAAATATATGTTTTAGTTTATGGCAAGAGTAGGATGTCTCTCTTCTGCTTTAAGTATATTTCTTCTCCATCTGCACTCTTATGTTCTGGTGTGACATGTGATACTGCTTTTTCATATAGCACATCACTTTTGATTGGCATCTCTCTCTCTCTGCTGCGTCACTCCCCTCCCACATAATGTGAAATTGAAAACACATTGCTCTCAACAATGGAAGCCTATAGGTTTACTGGCTGTCATAAAATCCAAGTGCTTTGTCCGGCCCAGAGGTTATGACGGTTTGTCAAAAAATGTACTCAAACTCAAAATATATACCACAGCTATAGTACATGATTTCCTGGAAACTTTAATGCTTCCCTCTTCATCATCCACCAAAGCATCACTCTGGTTTCTCAGGTCTTTTTCCACAGGCCTTGTTACATTAGGACTATTGTAACTACAGATATTACATGATTATAGTCGCATGATCGGTGGTCACAGTACAACGATGTCGCAGTGGTTAGGTACCCCCACCTCAGGGCCCGAATAAAGTCCTGCGTCTGTGTCCCGTGCACGTGGTACGTGACGAGAATTGCGTCATCAGCGCAGCATTTGTGGGGGTGTAGTGTGCCTCCCAACATATGTGCCCGTGCGTCAGTGTGCACGGAGGAGTGTGTCACTTCCTTCAGTGGTGAGGTACCCTCATCTTAGTGGCTGGATGGCCAGTCCTTTTCTGCGGTGTGGGGGTAATTCATTGTCAGTTGGATTCATGAGCGTGTAACAAGACTGTGTGGTCCTGTGTGTGTGTGTGTGTGTGTGTGTGTGTGTGAGATATAGTGGGACAGCTCTCCCCCCAAGTCCCCACTGCCTCCCATAAAGCAGCCTTGACAGGGACAGATTGCCTCTCCCTCAGTCCTGGTTCCCTCCAGCCAGTGACCAGTGCATCCAGCCACTGTGTGCTGAGGTTCTTCCTCTCTGGAGAAAACCTCTTTCTACGCCAAACTTCCTCTCATGAACTTCTCCTGCCTCCTTTCTCTCTCGTTGGGCTGTCTGAACATGCAACAGAATTATACATAGATAAAATCAGTACACAATACTCCAGCCGTGTTCATCCAAGTATGTGTCAGTGAGTGTCTACATTATTCTGTTTTCATTTCAAATCTGCAACACTTTTAATTTCAAAATTACACCAATCATTCACACTACTAGTATGTCAGAGGCAAGGAGCTTAGACAGAGGGACATTTTAGGTTAGAAAGAGGGAGCTGGGGCACAGGAAAACAGAGGGAATATATAGAGGTGAAGATAAAATAGAGAAGAAGGGTGTTTGGTGAAACAGAGAGGGGGGGGGGTTGAAAGGAGCTGGTGTTGAAGAGAGGATTGGGATGAGGAAAAAGAACAACATCATATATGCGACTATAACTATAATCATGTATATTACATGATTATAGTCGTATAATCACACAGTCGCATATACTGTATATATTTAAAGAGAGGCAGAGAGAGAGGGGCTGGTGTAGGGGACACAAGAGATAAAGATCTCCACGAAGAGGCACTGTTTTCTTCCCAATCTAAAAGTGGTTCCTCCGTTTACTTAAAATGAAGGGGCTCCACTTGGAAAAAGGGGGAGAGACAGAGAGAGAGAGAGAGAGAGAGAGAAAGAAAAGAAAGAGAGAGCCTTAGAGAAAAACAGTGAGAGTGAGTAAGAGTTACAGAGAAAGGCAGAGGGCTCATGATTAAGACTGCCCAATGGAATACACTGCTTAAGAAAAAGAACCCCTTTGTTCTTCCCTGTCCTAAGCGGACTCTCTCTGCACTAAAAGACTGAAGGCGTTTGGGTTTCTATGCAGTATTGAATATTCATCAAGACTCCGTCCTTCCCTGAGTGTTTGTTTCGCACGTCTACATGCCATGCTAATTATCACAATGCTGCCTGTGAAAGAAATAATGATAATGGCTAATTGGCCTGGACGCCATTGGTTATTCATAGGCACCTGCCGTCGTAGTGTGCGCCGGTAGGCTGTCTCTGACGAGGGTGGAAATTGAAACACAGTTTAAACACAGTGAGTAAACAGATTCTCCCAGTCGTCAGAGTGTAAAAGAGCAGCAATAACAATGAAAGTGAAACTGAAATGTACGTTTCAATACTGAGAAAACATAATTGTGGTCTATAATTGTAATCGCAGTAATTATCCCAGATGTCTGGTGGCGAGCTTCCTCGATGTCCTTTCCTGTGTTCTTTGTCCTTCTCAGTGCACTCTCCCTTTCTCTTGCTCTCTCTCTCTCTCTTTCTCTTGTTCCCTATTTTATTTTGCAATCTCTATCTATTTCCTTCTCAATCTCTCTCTCTCTCTGTCTCTCTCCATCTTATTATCTTTTAAATCTTCTTTTTCTCCCCACTGCTACTCTCTCTCTCCCTTTCTCTCTCTCTCTCTCTCTCTCTCTCTCTCTCTCTCTCTCTCTCTCTCTCTCTCTCTCTCCTCTGGCCCGGCCTCAGCACTGTCTCTTTGTAAGAGTCTGTTTTTGGGACGGCCTGAGAGAAGGGGGCTCCCCCCTGGTCAATTTGGGCCTCTGTTGACGTGGAAACATTCCCCTTCTCCTGTGTTCCCTCACTCAGGAGTGTGTGTGTGTGTGTGTGTGTGTGTGTGTGTCTGACCAGTGCTCATGGGCTCATAGTGCTTGAGTTGGTTGGTCACCTCAGGGTCAGACCCTCAGCTGCTTATGGTCAGCTTCCATAATGGATTCAAATGCAGATAGGATGCAGATAGGTGAAACATGCAGTCCTGATAGAATGTCTTGTGTTTGTGTTGTGTTTGTGGCTTTTTCTTTGGGGCTGTGTTTCTGCAAGGATGAGACTGATTTGTTTGAAAGTCTACTCCAGTGGAGGCCTAGTGGCTTTGTTGTTGTGCAGAGCAAGATGATATCATCACATGTAAATGAACAGCCATGACACACCAGATAGAACTCTTCCTTTTCTCCTTCTCTGCAGAGAGCGCAAGAATGAATTCCTCACTCTAAAAAGCATTCCATTTATTTTCACACCTCCCAATGTTTGGTTGACATGTTAAAAGGTCCAGGAAACTGACAGAAGGGCTGTGGAGAATAAAACCAAACAGGGCATAGAATGCCTCCCATTATGTAAAGTTTACATTACTTATGTAACCATACATGGCTATTGTGTACCCTGAATACCCTTGCTGCTGTTCGGTAAAATTGACCGCCGTGTGTGTGTGTGTGTGTGTGTGCGTGTGTGTGAGTGTTTGTGTGTGTGTGTGTTTGTGTGCAGATATATTTGCCTATATCGGTGGTTTAGTTGCATGTCAGTGTCCCTGCGTTGCGTTGTGTTGTTGCCTGTTCATGCGAGTGCTGAGAGAGCACTAAGCCCTCTGACCCACACCATCACTGTAAAGACAGCTGCCCTCTCAGGCATGCTCTGACAAAGGCACTCGCACAAGTAGGACACAGTCAGATTTGATCCTCTTTCGCTTACATAATGGCCTCACCAGCCTCGAGGAGATAACACAGGCATTTCATTTTACATGAAGAAATAATGTACACAGCAAACACTGGAAGCGAGAAAGAGATAGAGCGAGAGAAAGAGAGATAGAAGGGGGGATATGGTTAGAGAGAGAGAGAAGAGAGAGAGAGAGAGAGAGAGAGAGAGAATGGGAGTGCAGTACACAGAATAGAGTTTTAGAGTTGACTTATCCTGGGGAATTGTAGATTCTATCACAGTGAGTTTGGGTGTGGGTTCACTGGCGTTATATAATTCTTATTACAGTTGAGTGCCGTGGCAACCCAGTTTTTTTTATTTATTTTTTTAAATGAGGCCTGAAAGGTCTCTGTAATGAGCAGTTGTTTGCGGCTATCGACGCCAGGCCCTGCGTGTCTGTTAAACATCTGCGTGTAGTAGCCAGCCTTCTACCAAAGACTCTCACAAGGCTCATTTAAGCCACCAGGCAGCTGTTTGCCTGATCCACAGCAATAAAGACCACTGGCAAATTGCCAAAACCTGTACTGTGCATAACCCTGTGTAAAAAAAGAGACCTCTGCAGGTCTTGCAGGTCTAAATGCTAAATTCCTCTCAGTTTCAAACTGGGACGGCCACACCGTTTCAATTAGGCCCTGAGAAACCTCTTCTAAAGGGTGTAGCCGGCTAACATGACTCAGTTAGTTAACGGTGATGTAATGGGGTTCTAGAGTCTCAGCATGAGAAAGAACAACAGGCAGTCTTCACTATCTTTGTCTGGCAATCTCTGTAGAGTTTCCTGCTCACCAAGACTGTCAGCACAGAATTCTTATTGTTTTATTAAGTGTGCTTGCAAAGCACACTTATTGTTCTTCTTTCATTTTATTATTATTTTTCCCGTCTCCCTAATTTTTTTGTCAGCCCTAAGCGCCTAGGCCCTTTCAGACAGAGACTTACCGTTCCAACTTTAAAACGTCGGTCAGTACGGTGTAAGTTGCTCGCGAATGACGTCAGGTGGGCATGTCGTTCGAATCCGCCATATTGGATTGAACAGAAAGTGAAACTAAATTTTCACAGGTCACAAATTTGGTCGAGCATACGAAACTTGTATATTATCCTTGGACCAAGCCTCACAAAAAGTTACCTGAAGGATTTTTGATTTTTGAAAAAGCATTTGCCCGTCACAGTCAAACGAAATCAGCGGCGAAACAGGAAACAGGAAGTCGTCCATATCTCAGGAACACTGTCACATATGCTCGATGCAAATTTTGTATTTGAACTCGGGACTCCAATGTGAGGGTGCATAAGATCTGAACATCTGAACGCTAGGTAGCAGCGTTGTTTTACATTTCACTAGTGTACTTGAAATAAGGTGTGAGCTTCACAAGTAAGGAAGGTGCAAATATTATGTAATTTATCATGGGAAATTATTGGAAATGTTATTTCTTGTTTATTCTAATTGCAAACCACACACATCCATTAAGTAATCACAGTACACTTTTAATACCTTGAAAAGACTCTCATTTATTTATTTGATGTTGCCTAGCAACTGGAACAGCTTTCAGAGCAAAGATTCTAGAACAGAGCTTCAGAGAGACCGTTTTGAGTTAGTGGCCAAATACCTAAAATATCGGTTTCCATGTGTATGTGCTGGATGGTGTGCTTCCTTTATGAAAGTAAGTGTTTTATAGAGTTACAGACATAATGAGTCATGTTGTAGTGGTCCACATAAATGTGCCTTCTGTTATTAGAATGCTAAAAGCGGAGATTTAACATCATTCATTTCTTGTGTGGCTAGAAGCTAGCTAGCTATGTCATAGGGAGGAGATGTTGCTGTAGCGTTATGGGATTTATGTTGCTTAGCATAATGCCATGGTCATTTGATATGAGATGCTTGTACTCATAACTTCGTCACTTGTAACTTTAGGACTCCTATTTTTTTTTTTTTAAGAGTAATTCAGGAAGCATTTTAGCCCTAAAAGTAGCGCCTGAGTCTGTGACAGCTTAAGATGACTCCCTAATAAGACCGATTCACAAACAATGTTTTGTGGTGGCATTTCACGTCGCGATGTTTTGAAATCGTCTAACAATCCGCGAGGAACAATTTTGCATTGTAGGCATAACTAAGGGATGCAGAAACACCACCAACAACAACCAAAACTAGCCTACTCATTGTTTACATGTACATTAAATGTAAAGTTTCATTATGAATCAAATGATAAGATTCTCCTCTTTGCAAACGTTGGCATAGGCATATGGTGACAGATTAATTTAATAATGTTGCTGCGTGAATCACGGTAAGCGCAAATTAAGTGGCCACTTCTTAATGGGACTCACTGTATGAAAGTAGGCTAAGTAAAATAGGGATGTTTAAAATAAGATAAAGTTAGGATATGCCCGCTTGACAACGGCAGAGATAACTGGCCTTTGGCTATAGCAACCATCCATTTAGAACGACTGGCCTTCATAGCAACCAAGGATCTTAGCTGTGATTCATGTAGCTACAGTATGCATGCAATGTGATGCAAAGTATAGAAAGGTGATGAAATATACAGAGACAGGTCAAAAGAAATATAGTGCAATGTAGACAGTAGTATACAGTTGATTTACAGAAGGTGGTTTAGAGTAATATGAATTAAATATAAATATGTGCAGTGTATTAGCAGTTATCTCATACAATAAGTAGAATAATGTATGTAGATGTAGCAGTAACATTATAATAGTAGAAATAATAATATAGATATTCAATATGACAAATATATAACAGATATGTACATAACATACAGCTATGTGCAGTGTGGAAAGCAGGTGTCATTGTAGTGCAGAAACAACATTATAAGAGTAGTAAGAATAAGTCTATGTGCAGGATGAATAGTATAAAGATCAGTAGAATAACTATGTATAAATGTAATTACAGTAGGCCTATGTACATTTGTAAATAAATAGAAAACTATGGGTGAGAGGGATCATTTAATTTAATCGTAAAAGTAAATTGCATTCATGTGGATTAATTGTACCAACAACAGGGATTAATGTACCAACAACAAGCAAGGAATGTGAATTTTGGCACATTTTCATGATCCACTGGGTCGTTATGGGCCACACAAAATACTCTGTTGCTAAAATTACTCCTATTGTGGCTATTAGAGACATGCATTCATGAGTATCCAGCTACATTCAATGAGTTAAGTAAAATACATTCACACACACAAAAAAAAACATCACTAATGTTGTGGACATTCCTTTATTCTGAGATGCATCAATAGGCTCTCAAAACAATCCCAAACAGACATAAGGTCTTTATAGAGCAAATCCATATAGATTATTTGTCAAATAAACCAGTAAAACAGAATTAGGGGATGGCATATATATAATATTCACACTCATAGCTCATATTTTTAAAATAAATCAGTGAAAAAGTATCCTGACAAACAAGCAGCATTTTAATGCCTTAGTCATATTTCACATTTTCTCTAGGTTACCTGATAGCCCAGTTTGAGAGGTGCAAGGCATTGACATTATTTTTTTTGCAGCCAATCACTGCTGTTGTTTTATTTTATTGATTTGATTTTAGTCATAGAAGCTAAATTCGAAGGCAGGCCACAGGTACAATCCAGCGAACCGCATTCACCCATAAGGCAATGGTTGAATAGAGCTTTTGAGTGTATTGCCACCACTGCTCCAACACTGAAAGGCACTGTTAGAATGCTTGGATCAAAGCCAGGTTCAGCATAGCGTATGTCACTGTCTGCTCACGTTGGTGACCGGACCAGGGCAAGCACACTTTTGCAGTTCCCGCCGGAAATGCAGTCTAGTTTATATTTAATGGTGATGGAAATGAGCCGTCACTTGATAATGTGTTGACCAGTGAGCCTCCCTTCTCAGTGTGCAGATCAAAATGGAAAAAAAACTTGTTGACGCTTTTGGCCACTATTTGGAAAATATTTACATCACTTTGCTTTTCCCGAGGAAGTGATTATCATCACACCAAAATGGCATCATTTCTTGGGCTTGTCATAGTAGAGGGCAATCAATGTATCCACTTAACATGCAGGAGAGAGTTAAAAGGGCCATGTGTCGTGCCCAGTGGCCAGTATTTTTAGTGGCCAGTGCTGGGCTCTGGTGCAGAGGTCTTCCCTCCCCCACTGTCTTGTTGTGAACAATGCTGTGTGTTTTGTTATTCCCCCCATCAACTGTGTTTGGCCAACCTCGTGCAGATATCGGTCCAATCAGTGAAGTCTTTTTTAAACACGCCGAGGTGTTTTTCTTTCCTCCTCTCTCTTGCGTGCGCGCACACACACACACACACACACACACACACACACACACACACACACACACACACACACCACTTTGCCACTTTTTCTCATGTTCTCATGATCTTCCCTTCCTTCCACTTCCTCCATCACCTGTGTTTGTTCCCCCCCCTCTCCCCCGTTCTCTCCCTCTCTCTCTTTCTCTCTCTCTCTCCCTCATGAACACTGAGGGCCTTTGTGCCATTGGTCTGGGTAGGAGCTTTGTCCAGCCGGACATTCCTCACATATCTGTGCATTTCTGGCCCTGGGATGGCAGATCTAATCGAGGTGGAGGAGGAGGAGGGTGAGGATGAGGATGAGGAGGAGGAGGTGTGTAACCTCTCGCCCTCCATCAGATCTTAAAGGGTGTTTGGTTGCATGTTGAAATGCAGTACTGTATGTGGTTTAAGTGCATCAATGTAAAGGTTTAAAGGTTTGATTACTAGTTCAATACACAAATGTTTTCCTTTAAACTCTCTCTCTCTATATTTGTATAGATCCACAGCTAAGGACCAAGGCTCTGGCATCAGTTTTTCAGTGACATTGATGTGGCTGAGAGGATATTTCCTGATAGCCCTGTGTGTGTGTCTGTGTCTGTGTGTGTGAGAGAGAGAGAGTGGCAGAGAGAGAGAGAGAGAGAGAGAGAGAGAGAGTGTATGTATGAGTATGTATGTTTTTAAGAAGCCTGCAGCAAATAGATATCAACCAACTATATTACAAGCATAGCTGCTTGAAATAAACCTTACACAGCTTTGACCAATACTGTGGATGATTTGTGATCAAATTAATCTTTGGACTGTGGTGTTTCTGCAGAAGAGCTATTTTCGGAACACAGCACATCTCTGGACACTGTGGCATCTCTTGACAGCGCAAACGAGTTCCCTGCAGTTTGATGTCCTTGAGTGTCAGGCTAAATGCGGCCTCTCTTACGAACTGCTCCTGACGGCCGTCTCTGCTTTCGTCTCTGCTCTCCCTTCATCTTTTAATAGCCACACTCTCTCGCCCCAGGGCGAGAAAAGAGCTTCTGCTTTTGTCCCCCTTCACACTGAGCACATATAAACACAAACACAAACAAAGAAACAAGCAGCCATAAATTGCTCATGTGATAGATAGATAGTGTCCAAGTTGGCAAAAAAACCACAAAGAAAACAAAGACGTTTCATATCGCTCTAAAACAGATTTGCCTGTGGTCTGAAAAACAAAAACAAAATGTTCTTCCGATGCTTCAGGAAATAATTTCTTGGGGGTCCTAGAAAGCTGCGCAGAGCTGAGGCCCACAGTAAGGTATCAGAGAAAGCCTGGTACTGCCTGCTGTTAGCTTTGGCCAGTTTGGTCCTGCAGCTTTGGCGTCACGAATGCCAGAAGCACAGGTGCTGGGAAGGATTCTCTGCTGTCTTGGTTCAAGTCCACGGACTCAGTGGCTTGGAATGCTTAGGGGTAGAATGGAATGGAATGGAGGCAGAGGCTGTTGAGGCACTGACGTTCCCAACTCCAGAAAATGCCAGCCAGGAATGTGGGTCGTGCAAGATGCCTTACAAACAACCTCAAAGTTTCCCTGACAGTTTTGTGGTTGGCAGTGGTCAATGATGGACTTTGGGTATGCAATGTGGTATCAGTCAAAGCTGTGACTGTGTGTGTCTGTTTTGTCTCCAGGTTGGGCGACCAGTTCTACAGGGAGGCCATCGAGCACTGCCGCCTTCTAGCAGGCTGGCTGTCTTGTGCCCGGCTCAGGCGATCACCCCTTCTTGGACTCGCAGACGGGCGTGGCCCAAAACAACTGCTACATCTGGATGGAGCGGCGCCACAGGGGCCCAGGTGAGTGACACACCTCCCTGACGCTTCAGAAAGAAGTGTGCAGGAATGACAATAGAGGGAGTGAATGACTAATGAATGGATGGATGGATGGATGGATATGCCGTAATGCAAGCTATGGATGATGTATGGAAATATGGGCTATGGTTTAGTATATAGGCTATGGATGATGTATGGAGATACATGTATAGGCTGTGGATGATGGCTTGATAGGTGGATGCAGGCTGTGTATGTAGGCTAAGGACAATAGCTTTACAGAGGTAGGTTATGGCTAAAAGGCTAAATGTGGGGAAGAAGCATCTCCTCCTGTTACACACGTACGCATGGCGACTGACTGGACCATCCGTATAGCCTTTGGCTCGTCCAGCGCACTTAACCCTGGGGTCATTTAAAGAAGCATGTTTGATGTGTGGTAAAGGCCTCAGCGTCTGGCTTCACTGAGGAGAGAGTCCAAGTAGAAACACATTTGCACATTCCGTGCTGTCCAATCCCAGTACCATGACAAAGCCGCGCTTAGAAATTGTGAGCAGATATGTAAGTAGAAAATGGAGTCTCTCTGTGCGGCACCTGTCTGGTGGTAGCCTCGCATTCTTGTCTTTTTGTTTTCATCTGGCGACCTCGGAACAAGTCAATATCAAGATCTGGTTGAGGGGTGGTGTTGGTTGGTTGGAGAATAGCTTGCCTTCTCCTGCAGAACAGCATAAATAGAATCAGCATCTCGCATGCAAAGCCTGCGGGCCCCACCCTGTACTTAGTGGCCTGGCCAGTGTTTATTACATGTTTCAGGCCAGGCTTATCTTCTCTGCTACTTTCACTGTACATTCCTTCTGTTTGTCTCTCTGTCCCTCTCTCTCTATCTCTCTCTCTCACACACACACACTCACCCTCTGTCTGTCTCTCTGTCTCTATAATGCCTTCATATACTCTCTTCCACTCTTTTTTCATTCTATCTCTCTGTTTTCACTGAGTGAGGAAGAGAGGCATGAACTGTGTTGTCCTGACGTTTCTCATAAGCGCAGATCCGCTGGGATTGGCTGCCCCAGACTGCAGTGTGTGTTTGATTAGTCAGGTCCTGAAGATCACCAAGCCTATCAGGGGTCTGTGGAGAGGGGATAGGGGATAGGGACTGTGTGTGTGTGTGTGTGTGTGTGTGTGTGCTTACTTTGCATTTGTGTGGGTATACAGTACACCAATTTTGTTATATGTATGTTTGTATGTATGCATTATGTGCATGCGTGAGTTTGTGTTCATGTACATGTGTGTGCATGTGTGTGTGTACATGCATGAGTGTGTATATGTATGTGTGTCTGTGTGTGCATGCATCTGTGTGTGTGAGTGTGTGTGAGTGCGAGAGTGCAGAGTTCCTCCACTGATATCCTGTTTGTGCTGGCTCAGGCTTGGCTGCGGGGCAGATGTACACCTACCCAGCCCGCTGCTGGAGGAAGAAGAGGAGGCTGCACCCCCTATGGATCCATCGGCTCGTATCTGTGAGCTCTAGATTGAACTTGCACCTCCTTTGCGTTTGCAACCCCCCTCTCTCTCTTTCTCTCTCTGTCTCTCTTTCCTCTCTCTGTCTCTGTACTCTCAAATGCTCTTAATATATGTCTTTTCTCTCCTCTGTCTATGCTCTCTCTTATATCACCATCTCTCTTTTGTTCCTCTCTCTTTACTCGGCCTCTTTTCTCTCATCTATCTTGCCTCATATACTTGATATGTCTGTCTTCTGCCAATGAAATATATTTTCTCTCACCGTTCTCTCTCTCTCTCTCTCTCTCTTGCCATCTCTCTTTCTCATATTTATCTTTCCTCTGTTTCTCTGCCTCTCTCTTGTCTTCTTTTCTTGGCTGTCTCTGTTTCTCTTGGCTTTATTCTCCTTTCTCTTCTCTCTTGGCACTA
>NC_063196.1:26489641-26539641 GCF_017589495.1 Alosa alosa
TCCCGGGCTCCCCCAGGAGCACCATATCGATACCGAACTTAGCGCGGACACCCGATCGGCATAGTCCGATGCAGCCCAGAACCTCTGAGGTCAAACGATCCACCAGCCTCAGCCTCCCAGACGCTTGGATTATAGGCGCACGCCACTGCACCCGGCGATGGACACAGTGATTCGGAGAGAACTTCAAGGTGTGTTGCTGTGACGCCGTCAGAGAGTGTTCTCTCTGCGTTGTTTTTGAGCAAAAAGTCTTTGGATTTGGAAGTGTGTGACATGAAAATACAAGTTACTGAAAAAAGGGACAGCTCTGAATGCTCAGTTGGCCTGTCGTGTAGATAGTTTGGTTGCATTTAATTAGGCCACCAGCATGTAAAAAGGAGCAAAAAACCTGAAAAAGACAAATTGCACCCACTACAGTGACCTATCAGTACCTTTTTGGATAAACACTGCAGTTCCAGTTTGATTCCTGTAGGAGACAGTGTGCGCTATAGGCATTTTAAGCTAGTAAATAATTGCCTGATAGAAGTTTTTGTTGTGAAAGGCAAATAAGTTGAAGATAAAAGTTATGATGTGTATATAACGTGTTGTGTTTAAACATAAATGATTTTTTGTGGCCAAAAATAAAGAGGCTTAGTTTAAAAGACTGGGTCCCGCTGTATTGCTCAGGCTGCACTGCAGCGCCCATTCACAGGCGCAATCCCACTACTGATCGGCACGGGGGCTTTGACCTGCTCCGTTTCCGACCTGGGCCGGTGCACCCCTCCTTAGGCGACCTGGTGGTCCCGGGCTCCCCCAGGAGCACCATATCGATACCGAACTTAGCGCGGACACCCGATCGGCATAGTCCGATGCAGCCCAGAACCCCTGAGCTCAAACGATCCGCCAGCCTCAGCCTCCCAGACGCTTGGATTATAGGCGCACGCCACTGCACCCGGCGAAGGACACAGTGATTCGGAGAGAACTTCAAGGTGTGTTGCTGTGACGCCGTCAGAGAGTGTTCTCTCTGCGTTGTTTTTGAGCAAAAAAGTATCTTTGGATCTGGAAGTGTGTGACATGAAAATACAAGTTACTGAAAAAAAGGAACAGCTCTGAATGCTCAGTTGGCCTGACGTGTAGATAGTTTGGTTGCATTTAATTAGGCCACCAGCATGTAAAAATGAGCAAAAAACCTGAAAAAGACAAATTGCACCCACTACAGTGACCTATCAGTACCTTTTTGGATAAACACTGCAGTTCCATTTTGTTTCCTGTAGGAGACAGCGTGCGCTGTAGGCATTTTAAGCTAGTAAATAATTGCCTGATAGAAGTTTTTGTTGTGAAAGGCAAATAAGTTGAAGATAAAAGTTATGATGTGTATATCACGTGTTTTGTTTAAACATAAATGATTTTTTGTGGCCAAAAATAAAGAGGCTTAGTTTAAAAGACTGGGTCCCGCTGTATTGCTCAGGCTGCACTGCAGCGCCTATTCACAGGCGCGATCCCACTACTGATCGGCACGGGGGCTTCGACCTGCTCCGTTTCCGACCTGGGCCGGTGCACCTCTCCTTAGGCGACCTGGTGGTCCCGGGCTCCCCCAGGAGCACCATATCGATACCGAACTTAGCGCGGACACCCGATCGGCATAGTCCGATGCAGCCCAGAACCCCTGAGCTCAATCGATCCGCCAGCCTCAGCCTCCCAGACACTTGGATTATAGGCGCACGCCACTGCACCCGGCGAAGGACACAGTGATTCGGATAGAACTTCAAGGTAGGGTACGTGTAATCGACGTCACATTTCCTGCGTATTTTTTCCTGAGCAGTAGAGATCACCATTGCTCTTATTTTTACGAAATGTGTGCACTCAGTCACTTATTGTGTATGGGAACGTTAACTGAGAAGAAATAATAAAGGTCTGCACATTGATTAAAGCTTCCAAACGTGGATTTATTTAGTACAACGTTTCGGACATGTTGTCCTCCATCACAAGTGCAACTGCACTCTTGTGATGTGCGCGCATGCACTCCTTCGTTTCCTAACTTACTGTTAACCTCAGAAGTTAACACTTACCCTACTTTAAACAGTTAACATGACATTTTATGTTTTCAATTGCTGCGTTCCTTGTTCATGAAACCATGATTCACTTAGCAATATGAGAAGGTGGCCCATGGTGTCTACTCATTTACCACCGAAGTATTTAATTGAACAGTGTAGAATGGTGGGCCATAGATCTTGCATCCAGAACACCATTTGTTTTTGTAAATCTTGGCCAACACGGTTAATCTGTTTCATGTTTATGTTTCGACTGCTGCACTTTGAGGGCTAAGTGCTTGGTTTATAGATGGTCATGTCATTGTCAGGTAGGCTACCCTATGTTTTTTGTTTCTTACCTCTGTTCTGTTCTAATCTTTTCTTGAGTGCTGCCAATGCCCATGGTCACGCAACAATGATAGGAAAAGAGATTCCGTCTTGACCTACATGTCTACCAAAGGTGTCCATGACTATTTTAGACCTGTGGTAGGTGCCATATGTGAAGAACTTGTAGGCCTATCTCAGAAGATAATTCTGCTCATCAATCATCTCCACAGAGGTGATAATAACTCTGAATGAAATTATTAACCAAGAACATGAGAGGGTCACAATAATTTGCAAATCCATTAAGTTCATGCATTATAAATGTTCCAATATAAGAAATAGGCTCAGTCTGTTTGTAAATTCATGCTCAAGGAATTCAAAACCTGTTGCTATTTTTTCCCCCACTTCAGATTGTATGAAAATATAATACAGAAGATGACCTTTAAGAGGTTTGTGAAATGGTGAGAGATGAATTGGTGCCAGTGACACGGGCCTCCTCTCACGCTGTTATGTGACAGCAGGTCCTGCCAATAAATCTGTTTGTCATCACAACAGTTTGACAGGACGGGGGGTATAGCCTACTTATTTGTCAATTATGAAGACACTCAGACTCAAACACTGGAAAAAACAAAGACAGGCACACTAAACTTGTTTTCCATAAACTAATAATCTCAAGTGGTTTGTTATAAACTCACCTCACATATATAAACAATAGTCAAGTAATAAGACCTCGAGTGAACAATGTTGGAGTTAAGCTAAAGCACCGTGGTGTAGTTCTTTTACCTGAAAATAATGCATGCAAACTCATTTTAATGCCACAGTGGTTTAACATGAGGTGAATGGAGTCTCTGATATTGCAGATGTGCGCCCATATTGCCTTTTCTTCCTCTATGTAATTTTATTTTCACAGGTAAGAGCATGACCCTTTTCATAAGTTTGAGATGAGTTGGACTCCCCTTAGTGCTAAATGGTTACCCAATATGTTGACCCTGACAGAAAGGGGAATTCCTATATCCTGTTACTTAAACTCTGGCCTCCTAATGCCTTCAGTGAGGCACAGAAAGGGTTTGATTTAGATAAGCCCCGTTTAGTGTGCAGCTGGTCGTTCCATATCTACCAGTGCAGGTGGAAGCGTTGGTCTCTGCACAGCTGGGTCGGACCATGTAGCTTTTGGCAGTCAGGCTGAACATTACAGTGACTCAGGCCAGTGGAACAGGGAGTAGTATATTTTACTTGAGCCAGCCTCGGTAATGATTCTTACCAGCTGGTGCTTCAAATTTAGAAGTTGGGAATGTTTAAGATAGGCAGGGAAGGATCATGCTACGTTTGATGAGATCTTTGTGTAGGCCTATAGTGTACGCATAAGATGCGGTGTGCTTTTCACTTTTAATATGTAGCTTTTTTTCAGTCACCATAAATATTTGAGTAAAGGTGATCATCATGTTATTAGATTACTATAGTCATTGTATAGTCTGACCTGGCTATGAAGAGACTGTATGTTTTGTTTGATTTTGACATACACAAAGGGTCTATTGACAATGTACATTACATTACATTACATTACATTACATTTGACTGACGCTTTTTAACCAAAGCGACTAACAACATGGTAAACAGTAAGTTTTAGAACAATTCTCACAATTTTAGGACAGTTTAAAAAAACATTAGAGTACAGTAAGAATAAGTGCGGCCGGTGAGTGCTGTTTTTAGCAGTTACTTGTCAGTTTAAAACGGCTGGTGAGTGCTAGGATCAGTAAGACTTGTTGTAAGTGTTGCTATGAGAGTAGATGTTCTCTAAAGAGCTGGGTCTTCAGGAGTTTTTGAAAGTGGAAAAGGATGTCCCTGCCCTTGTAGGAACTGGCAGTGTGTTCCACCAACCAGGAACAACAGATGAGAAAAGTTTGATTGGCTTGAGCGCATCGGTGGTAGAGCTAGAGCGCCGCTCGGGTCAGAGGAGCCGCAGCGGTCTGGAGGTAGTGTAAGTCTGTATGAGGGCATTCAAGTAGGTGGGAGCAGAACCGAGACTACTTTGTAGGCAAGTGTTAGAGACTTGAATTTGATGCGGGCCGCCATAGGTAGCCAGTGTAGCTGGATGAGCAGTGGGGTAACATGTGCCCTTTTGGGTTGGTTGTAGACCAGGTGCGCCGCCGGCGTTCTGGATCATCTGAAGTGGTTTCACCGCGCAGGCTGGGAGACCTGTCAGGAGGGCATTGCAGTAGTCGAAGTCGCGGAGATGACTATTGCCTGAACCAGAAGTTGGGTAGCATCTTGAGTCAAGTAAGTCCTGATTTTCCCATTATGTTGTAGAGTGAAAAACGGCATGACCGGGCGACTGAGGCAACATGATCTGAGAAGTTTAGTTGGTTGTCGGAGAACAACTCCTAGATTTCTTGCAGTCCTGGTCGGTGAAACAGACAGGGAGTCAAATTTGATGTTGATGTCGTGGTGTATGGTAGGTTTAGCTGGGATGACCAGCAGTTCAGTCTTTGAGAGGTTCAGCTGGAGGTGGTGTGCCTTCATCCATGTAGCTATGTCTGAAAGGCAATCTGAGATCCGTGCTGAAACCAGGGGGTCGCCAGGTGGAAAGGACAGATAGAGCTGTGTGTCGCCTGCATAGCAGTGGTATGAGAAGCCCGGCGAACGGATAATCTGTCCCAAGGAGGTGGTGTAGATAGCAAAGAGGAGGGGCCCAGCACTGAGCCCTGGGGACCCCTGTGGTGAGATGGTGAGGCACGGATAGCTGACCAAGCCATGATAACGCTAAACCATGGCCCTGTGAGGTAGGATTCAAACCAGGAGAGAGCAGAACCGAGATTCCCATGTCAGCTTAGTATAGAGAGAAGGATACGGTGATTAACCGTGTCAAAGGCAGCCGATAAGTCAAGCAGAATGAGTACTGATGACCGAAAGCGGTCGCCCTGGCTTCTTTTAAGGCTTCTGTTACAGACAGCAGAGTTCGGTAGAGTGGCCGCTTTTTGAACCCAGACTGATTTGGATCCAGAAGGTTGTTCTGTGAAAGGAAGTCAGAGACCTGTTTGGAGACTGCTCGTTCAATGCCTTTGGATAGGAAAGGCAGTAGTGAGACAGGGCGGTAGTTCTCGACTTGAGCAGGGTTAAGAGAAGCTTTCTTAAGTAATGGTGTTACCCGGGCCACTTTGAACGCTGTTGGAAATGTGCCGGAGGTTAGCGAGGCATTGATCACATGTGTGATAGCTGGAGCGATGGTCGGGCTGATGGACTGAAGTAGGCTCGTAGGTATAGGGTCCAGCGAGCATGTGGTAGGACGGCTGCATGTCAGGAGTCTGGACACTTCACTCTCGGAGAGAGGCGTGAATGCTGAAAAAGATGTTCCAGACATAGGTTCCAATGTAGGTTCAGAGGCTGAAGCTGCCATCCTCCTCAGAGTGACCTCTGAAGTTGATTGAAGTCATGATTAATGGGATGTAGAGATGGAAATCACCACGAGAGCAGTTCTCAGGTGAAACTGTCCTGATGTGAGATTTACCTGCAGGTACATTTCTGCTCCCAAGCAGACGTTGTCAGCACTCACCTCGGACTGAATGCACATGTGCAGAATAATGTTGGGAGGAGTTGAAAAGAGCCATCATGGACTATCCAAATGGCTCTAGTCTGTCTTATTCCCACATGGCTATGTCTTATTCCCACATGGCTATTACTGTTTTGAGAATTCAAGGGTATGAGCAGGCTTAACTCAGTCTCTTTGTTTGTTTTTAATAGTGCTGGGCCAACTTTAGAAATAATCAGAAAAGGATATGGCTGAGGAATAAAGAAAAGACCATGAAGTGGCCATACTACTGAACTACTGTACAGGCCTACTGTAACACAACTGTTATTATACAGTAGCATCACAGTTATGCAAGCTATAGGGGAAAAAAATGTTTATTGTAGGCTTGTTTAATAGATTTGGACCTTGAGCCCCAACGAGAGGCCAGGCTGTGCTGGAGGTGGTGGGGTGAGTGGGCTGGTGAGAGAGTTAGTTAGTGTGGTGGCAGTGACCACATGGGCGGCGCAACAGACACGTCTCTGTAGGGGTTGTTGTTGTGACAGTCACAGAACCTTTGGCAGGCCACTTCATTTCTGCACTTAATGTGATATTTCAGCAGCACAATGTCCAGACTGTCAGATTCAGTGAACGCTAAGTGGAAGCTTTGGATGGAATGCACAACCTATCCTTTCGTTGCTGTCATTTTTAGCAAACTGGGGAGAATCACTCTTGCTATACATAGTTTGAAAGACAGCTATTGTTGTGAAAGAAACACACATATTTTTCTAGTTGAGTTGAGTTATTAAGGAGGTATTAACCTACTTAACTTAAAATAGCTTAAATAAGTGTACATGACCTGAGACCTTTCCTGTACTCTACACTTATTTCAACCCCAATAACCAGGTGAAATTTACAGGGCACATGTCCTGGCTATTGGGTGCTCTGTGTTAGCAATATTTCTCACAGTAGAGAATAAAAAAAACAAGTCACTTTGTGTCTTTCTTGATTGACTACTTAATGTGAGCATAGACGTGACAGATTGTACTGGTGTGAGTGGCTGTGGACATGACCACATTGTGTGAACTCTCTGGGGGCATTTGAACAGGGCTTTTAAAAACAAGGTCATCTCTGTCCTCTGTTTATGACTGCTGTGGAATAGGCTTCTGATTTAGTCTTAGGTACTGCCATTCATCTGAGTTTAGGCATTTCCCCGCTTTCTTCTGTGTTAAAAACCCCATATATGTTCACTCATTCTAAAATATAATCAGTACTTTATTGTTACTGTTTCACTCACTAAATAAAATACACATACACTCCAAAATACACATAAATCTTTTTGTCAGATCAGGCAATATGCAAAATGTTGTCTGTATTCCTGTAACTGTATTTGTTTATGTTGTTTGATGTTGGTTACAACATGTCTGGCACAGCTTGCACTTCATTTCCATATTAAGTGGAACAGCTCGTACAGTGGACCGTGGAACCATCCATAAAGCTGTACTTGTTTACATGGATAAACACGTGTGTGTGTAACAGGACAGGGTAGGGTAGCCGATACTTCACCACATTGTTTTGTTGATGTGCGGCTACCGTAACCAGGGATGATGACATCCTTATCCCCCACTGCAGAAAGAACATTTGAATGTACAGCAGACAGTTGAGCGAGCCCAGTTTCGCTTGAGTCCGGCTGACAGTTCCCCTTGACCAGAGGGTTTTATGTGCACCAAGTCCTTGGCAGCCGCCCACCAAGTGAATTAAGGCTTAATGAGAAGAATGGGTGTTCTAACTCTCCATATCACTCACAATGAAAGTATTGCCACTGGATGTCTAATTAATATTGGTAATGGTTTTAAATAGGGCTCACGTGAAACAACCATCATAAAAATGCGGAAAACAAACATGAACAACCACTGACCCATTACTATCCACGTAGTAGGTCAAAGGTCAAGGAAATAATGGAACAGTGCCAGCTGGTGACAATCTCTTGATGAAACTGTTAGCATTAGGGTACTGTAGCTTATTAGCTTAGCATATTATGAAACCGATCACATGCTAGATAGCATGTGCTGATTTGTTCACTTCCAGGCCTCCAGTGACACAGTGAGAGTGTGGTCCACTTTGCATTGTCTTTGCATTGAATGTGGACTATATTCTTCTCATAAGCTCCTAATTCTGATAGAAACTGTTAAAACACCACTCAGCAAAAGGTTTTGTTAATGGCATAGCCCCTGTAAGAATGGGAACCAGATTATGTGGTTAAACTGTCCCAGGGTGACCCTATTTGATGTTCACTATTACTGTACCTCATTTAAGCCCATCTGTGCTCTTGGAGCAAGCACCATTGACTCGTGCCAAGGACAACACGCCTCTCTGTCTGGCCTCTAGGTTTTTGACTCAGTGCAAATTTCCCACCCCACTTTTATTACAGGCATGGAAAACTCCACTACTCTTCTGTGGGAATATCTGATCCTCACCTGAGACCTGAGGCATCCCAGAATCTGCCCTCACGTTAAGGCCTTTGTTGTTTGCAACGGCAATGTTGTTACAAATGCCATTTAGTCACTAAATGTAGTGACTTTAGTGCAATTTGCCTCACAATTACTGCTGTAATGGCATATCCTAACATGTTCTGTATTGTTCTAAACCAAAGAGATATAGGAATTTAATATGGATATCTATGTTCTTTAAAGCAACACCAAAGAGTTTTTTGTACCATAAAATAATGTTTCCAAAATCGTTTCAGTGGTTCATCAACTCGTAACAGGTTGAACGGCACTTCTGCATTCGCCATGACCCTCTATCGGCTATAACCGACTATGTAAGTTTGCCAGATCGGGTAGCCGGATCTGTAGTTCGATGGAATGACGCATAAGAAACTACAAATTTGACTTGCATCTGATGTCGCAATACATACATGTTACTTTCATAAAATCATGCAACATATTCTACCTTGTCTGTGGACATCGTTATTTCCAAAGCCAGTGCTGGATAAACAAATTGTGCGTGCGACAGAGGAAAAGTTCTTTGGTGTTGCTTTAAGAGTATCATTTGAAGGAATGTAGCAACTTGTTATGTAGGTGTGTTATGTTTTGTTCATTTTAAATTCATGTATTTTTCAGTAATTCATGACAGCATTATGAGAATTGTGTGTCAGTGCAGAACTTAGTCCTAATTAAAGTTAATGGGTTGGTTTCTAGTACCGGTACATGGATCAGGTCCTAGTCCAAAAAGAGAACTGTAAGAAAGATCTCCATTGAAAAAAAACATTGAAAAATCCATGTATGGGAACATGTGTTAGCAGTCATTCTTTGACTAAAATACGTAGATGTGGAATATGAAATTCTACTTTAGTAAAATTAGAATCTCAGAATCTTACACAGGATAGAAAAGCACTAATGTTTTCTTCACCTCTCTTTCAAAGCTGTTTACAGAGTCACCTGTTTCTTCAGTCTGCAGCAGGTGTCAGACTTGAGGTATGTCTTTGTTTGCTAAATTATTTATTTTGGTTTGTGTGTGTGTGTGTGTGTGTGTGTGTGTGTGTGTGTGTGTGTGTGTGTATGTGTGTCTGAGATGTAGAGAGAGTGTGTGTATTTACATGTTTTGGTTGGATAGCTTACATGCTGTAATTGCGTCTGCCACCATACCAAACCTGTCTTTCCAAAAGTACTAGATAAACTAGATCTAGATCATACTAGATCTATTTATTTATTTAAATATACTGTAGAATATTTGCTTAACTATATTTAAATACCTTATATATACACTATAGACAAAAGTATTGGGATGCCTGCCATTACACCCCCAGGAACTTCAATGACATCCCATCCCATTCTAGGGTCTAGGTATTAATATGAAATTGAACCCCCTGTAACAGCTTCCATTCTTAGTGGCTGTGGAAAGTTTCCCCCATTCATTCAGAAGAGTCTGGCACTTGAATTCTCATTTGAATGGACTGAGCAATTAGTTAGATGGATGATTAAACCGCATAATCATAAACTGAGTAAAAGTGAGAGTGTTGAGATTTAAATTGACCCTTCAAGAAAGCATTCACACGTTAACATCTGTAAAGCATTTTATCATAGACTCAAGATCTCCTCTTAAGTAACAATACAGTAAGCTCCGTGTTAAGGCCCCCCTTATCCAACCCCGCGCTGGTCTATATCTCTTATCACCTTTCTGTTTGTTCAGTGTTACCTGAGGCCCGTGTTTTGGAGGTGCCCTGCTGGGAGGGAGGTGGGATTCCTGTTGGACTGGTTGAGCCTGTTCCTCCAGACAGACCCGTATGAAGTGCGGTACACTCCTCCTTGCACTGTTGCTCTGAAGACTGGCCCTTATCTGCTCGTGCACAGTTCCACGGTGTGTTTCAAGAAGAAGTACTGTGCAAGGGCTATATTTAGAAATGGTGACAGTGTCGCTAATGTTTATTTGGATGGTCATGCTGTATGACGTGTGGAAATAATATGTTAACTCAGTGAATGTTGTTGATCATGAGTGAGGGTGGTGTTGAGAGTGAGAGAAAAGCTCCCGGTTAGCCACCGTATTCAAGTGCATTCAAGTAATTCATTACGTCTTTTGTTCACTGGCTTCCCTCCATGTCAAAGGAAAAACCCCATTTGAGTCACAACTTGGTGAAATAGCATGTTAATGATGTAAAGCTTAATGTAATTGTGTGCATATAAGACCTTTATGCATACATAACACTGAAAAAAAAACACCTTATAGTATAAGTATACAAGCAATCTATGTGACAATTTAGGTCAAAATGATCCAAATTGTAGTTGTAGCAGGCAACATTGCAACAGGTTAGGTCATGTGTCGAGTCATTTTTGTAGTTAAAGTATTGTCGCAACTTACTTCTGCGCAGCTCTGTGCTAATTGTTAGCATCAGTAATCAGATGTGTCTGGAGGAAATAGGATGCAGCAGCCGAGCAGACTGAATAACATAGAAGTGATTCAGATCAGATGTCCATCTGTGAGTTTCCCCCCTTTTGGCAGGTGCCAGCATGATGAAGCCCTCCTTCGGTCTCGACCCCTAGAGATGGACTTTGCCATGCCCGGGCGTGACCTGGCACATGTTTGTGCCAGGCTGAGGTAAGCACTCTCCCTGCAGCCAAATACCTCTATATTTATGGGGCTGAGAAAAGGCGGAAGCATGCCATTTTAAACAGGTAATTTGCGTTGTTTCACCCTCTTTTAAAATGAATCATTACAATTTTCATTGCATCCTCAGCATTTAGAGGAGTTGCCATTCCAGAAGCAAGTGGTCAGTGAAGGTGATGTCAACACACAGATGATGTGTCTGTCAATGAACTTAAACACTGACCAGCAAGAGGTCCGCTATTTCAAAGGCCATAAACTTGTTGAGTCCTGTGGCTGAATGTCTCTTGGGGACATAAATAAAACATCTCCTGTTCAACACATTTCTTATGTGTTTAATTGATTTGGTGAAGGCTGACTCGGTTTTCGCCAACTTTGGAACAGTAAAGTTTAAAATCTTCTACTTCAGCTCAAACAGTTTATGCCCACATAAACTGTGATTACCGTACCCACATTTATTTATGACCTAGGAGATTTAGTTTTTTCTTAAAGGGACCATGTACAAAATGCATAAGGGAGATGGAAATTATGCTATATACCAGATTTAGCTACCAGCTCATTTTCATCTGCAGTAACTGGGCAGGTGAAGAACAGTAAGATGCCATTGAAATCTAACAGCGCACACAGATACACACACACACACACACACACACACTCGCACACACGCCCACACACACACACACACACACAAGCTCCTATTATGATCTATGTCTATAAACAATGGTTGAACACAGTTCCTGACTACCTCGATGGATGTGAATGAGGTCTTCGTTAATCACTGCTGTCAAATCACGCAGCTGTTTACATAGGACAGGTTCATGCACTGACCTGGCAGTGTGGGGGCAAAGGACATCCAACAACAGCCCCAGCTGAGGGCGTTTGATGTTTATAAAGCAGCACCCTAAGGGCTTGATGCTTCCTGCACTAACTCTCCTCCATTTTGCTGTGGGATGGGGGCATCTGCTGTCACGTCCAAACATTGTTTTTGGCACTTTTTCCTCCAGGCTTTCTCCCAGCTAGAGAATGTCACCGGGAGCTATTTTTGTCCTCTGGGAAATAGATAGCTCGAGTCAACATGCTCAACAATGCCCCCCTGTCCCCCCTGCCTCCCCTCCAGTTCTCCAGCTGTGTGTAGGATAACAATGACCGCTGACTGACGCGTCGCCCGACAGCGAAAAACAGCCTCTGTGGGGTCGCACGTTTTCAGTAGACAATCTCAGGGGTCAGGAGGCTTCTGACAACCTGTAGGGCCCCATCCTCAACCTGAGGTCAACGAGGCCTTTTGTATTCGGGTTCCCTGGTTCCAGTTTCACATGACACGCGGCCATCAGGGGACCATCACACACGGGTCAACATGTATGTGCTCTGCAGACCTTGTTTTTCTAAGATGGCTGTGTGTTCTGAGACTAAACTTGACAACTGGATCTAAACAGTCTTGTTACTCTTCATCAGGGACTGCTGCCAAAATGTATTTTTTAGAGACATTCAGCACCCTTTCTGCCAGTTAGATGGAACCATAGGCCTAGGCTATATTGAATATTATACAACAATTGGGTTCTATGGAACTATTTATTTGTTTCTGATTGGCCGAGAGACGTTCCATGAGTTGGAATATCCCTGAACATTTCAACTCAGACTCAGCACAGCAAATAATAAATCACTCCGCGATACAATGCAAAGATTTGACACCCAGCTCTCCACTATTTCAAGCAATGGGTTACTCCTTAGCAAACCATAACGAAACAGTGCTTCACCACATCTGTGGATTAAGCCACACAGTCAACTCAATGTAAGTAAGATAAACGAGGATGCTAATTGTTCTCAGCATTGCCAGCATTATTGTGTATAATATGATTGTCACTTGGAGGAGACTTGTGGATAACTAACGTTAGCATAATTAGCTAACCGCTGCTAACGTGCTAGCATCGTCACGTCAGGCTGTGCACAGTAGTGTAACATTTATTCACTATACATTAATAAAGTTGAGTGGTTCTGCAATGTAGACTATTTTTCCGGTTTTTTTGCAGTACCATGTCCCTTACATGACATGGCCCAGGGTCCTTGTAACATGCATGCAGCAAACCTAGATATGAATATGATTTCAACATTTCTTTCAAGAAAACATGTAAACCACAAAGACCCGTAATGAGGGGTCTGGAATGTTGGTTACCTAGCAACCAAGACGCTGTCTATTGAAAAGGGAACTATGTAAGAACGATGTCGAAATTAACATTTTTAAACAATAATGGGGTGTTTTCAGATTATTTAGTTTGTGGTAGAATTGTTGTATAAAAGCAATATAGCACTCGTGATCGTGGGATTGGTCATGGATATTCCCACGGGTGTTGTTCGGCCGTAGCCACTAGGCCGGAGGCTCTCACTCGTGCTATATTGCTTAATTCAGGTTTCCTTATACGTTAGACCGGCACATCCGGGAACTTGACTCGTGACAAACGTTCCCGCCCCTTTCGGGGGGAAAACAAACAACCCCTCTCATTAACTCCAACGCAAATTAGGGTCAATAAACGTAATTCGTACAGAAATCGCAGGAATAAATAATAACAAAAAATACCACAAATCAATATGACCACTCAATACATAACCACTTTGCCGGTCGTTGACCGTGAAAGATACCTACAAAAGCTTAATTCAATTAATATAAAAACACGTCTCTTCAGTATCCCAAGTAGCCTAGGAAGTGGTGCAACAACCCCACTCAGTGACCAGAAGTGTCATACGGTCTTCTCTTCTTATGGCTTGTAGCCATAATTTTCTTCTGTCAGGATTTTTTTTGAGGACATGGTAGGCAAAAGAAACTCAGGAGGGGTTCTTAGCTGTGTGGTTGGTACATGTCTACCGGTTCACTCTGGCTTGTTCTGAGGGAATGTTTTCCCCTCAAAAGGGGCATGGCGCCAAACAACCTGCTCATCCGGTTGAGTATTGATCTTATTTTTTTCAAAAGCAAAACACTGTCCCATTATCTGTCCTGTCCCATGATTGCAGTGTATTATTAATTATGACTTTTAAACACCTCTGGATTGCTTTAATTTGTTTGTCTAGGCTACTTGTGTGTGCGCGCATGATTGGATGAGCACCATCACTAAGGTGTGTGATGTGAGTCATGGCCTTGCCATCCCTCGTCTGTTTTGAATTAAACTGTGCATCCCCTCTGTCTCAATGCCTCTCAATTGTCACTGGGGCTTTCGCTGCCGCTAAAGAAAAGAGCTTGTGTTGACAGACATAATAGACTGGGCCTGGTCTTGGGATGCCCCCAGGGCATGTCTGGTCCGCGTGCCTGGTCTCGACTCCGCTGTCCGAATGAGATCATTCCTCTCCTCAAGTAGCTCTCTCTCTGGTCAGACAGAGGAGGCCGGCGGACATTGGCGAGCCAATACTCCTGGGTTGCATGGGGGATTACTGTGACTCACCGACACACCGTCTCTACCCACAGCATTTCCCCCATGAGAAGTATGTTGTGACAGCAGGCTTGAGACACGGGCAAAACCTCATTACATAAGTAGATCTATGAAATTGTGTCAGATGTGTCACGCTATTTACGTGTGCCACATCATAGAATAGAATAGATACAGGGGGGTAAAAAGTGCAGTAGAAGAGGGGTTTAACTAATAGAAATAATTCTATTTAAGAATAGAATAGAATAGAATAGAATCTTTATTATCCACTCACATGGAAATTCAATCTATGGTCCCATAAACACCTAGCACATACACACAACTTCATAACAAACATCATTGTGTTCATTAAAATTTAAGTAAGAGACTAAGGTAAGGTAACTTTATTTATACCCAAGGGATTAGATTTGGTTTGCAGTAGAGTGAGTCGGCTGCTTCCACACACACCACTTAGGACAACAATAGAGACAGTGAACATGACAGTGACAACAGTGCTGCAAACTGTGAAATAGTTCCTATTATATCTAACACTGTTAACAATCTGTCCATTTTGTCCCCCAGTTGTGACTAGCGGATATGATAACTTCCTTTGATTTGGTAATGCTCTTGGGCTTTCTGATATGGAACTATAATTTCATATCCTCATGGGGGCATACACACAGGGTTAAGTGAGCTATTATCTAATTACCCATGTACATTAAATAACAAAAATATTTAATTTGTTTTAAACTGTGAATGAACATTGAAAATAGCTAAATTGGGATATCATGCTGGAAGGAAATCATTCCTGGTAATTTCTGTGACTGTAGATGACAAAACCGGTTGTTTTCACAGTGTTTATGGTGCTGTGACTCAGCTACTTATCAGTTTGTTGTCCTACAAAACATGGACAGTATCCCACTGACGTCAATGTAAAGAAGTGCATTGAAAGGAGAGCCCTGTCTGACCATTCTTAAGAGTATCAGTTGGCAGTCTGTCAGCACGTCGCTCTGTAAACAGAAACCCCATTGTTTGGCTTTAGAAAAGTGCTGAGCAAAGCTACCTCTGTTGCCCCTCCTGCCCCTCGATCACTGATTCACCGATCAGCTGTTGTGTTAACTTAAACAACAGAAAGAAATCATGTCAGTTCAGTGAATTTTTGCCCATTGCAAATTTGTTATAGTTTCTAATCATGCTGGTCACTCAGTGTTTCTTTATGTGGTTATCAAAATAACATCTCAAGTCAGTAGGTGGAGATTCATGGCCAGACTTAGTTGATTCAAATAGGCCTACACGGCTGAAAAAGCTTTTTAGTGGATTGTTATGTAATATGTTTATGTTTTTATTTCTTGGCAGAGACGTTTGTCCAAACCAACTTACATGATCACCAAACATGATCAATGTCAATTATTAACATTGATAGTTTCAAGTAGATAGGCACTCACTGTTATCTGTTTCTCAGCATGGATGACAGTTAGCGTTACTCTCTGTGGAAGGGTATCTTGTGTCGGTAGGCTACTTGCACTTCAGTCTAGAATTACTGTAACTCACACACCAATGTTGCCGATGATGTTGGCATCGGCAACATTGGTGTGCGAGTTCAATCTAGACTGAAGGACTGATATTCTATTGGAACTAATGCACCCGCCAGGCCTGGAGTCGTTGGCGCGATACCCTGTTTGCCCCATACCAGAACAGTAGGCTACTTGCAGAAATGGGGGCAACTCTGATGCTGCTCACATACCGTAATATGACTGAAAACTGTTCATTGTTGCCACTGAAGCGGTCATAAGCATTCACACTTAACTGAGTAAACGGAGTATTCAGTATTCTGACCTGGTGTTCTTACTACCAAAGTGTTTCATGAATGGTCTGCACTGAGAATGAGTGATGAGCCCCAGTTCCTTACAAGGAATAACAACAATGAAATATTTGAACCTTTGAAAAAACTTTTAATGAAAAATGACAATAATTTCCCATTGAACAACGAAAATGCAAGAAAGGAATGATTCATAGAGCCAAGCTCCTATGTACAGCATATTGCACTTGAGAAACAAATGTCCTTGACCTCCCTCGCACACTACAATAGACAACAAAGCGCCACAGCTACCTGCCTAAACTGGCATAGGTGTCAAAATAAGTCATGGCATCACAAATCCATATAAGCTGTTCCCCTCCACGATTGTCACCGTCACCCCATAATCACTGGAGGGGAACCATAAGACTGTGGTGAGATGGCTTCTCATTTGGTGTCACCTGGTGTGCTTTGGGCTCCATTGTTTTACAGCCTTTGCTGTACCCTCTACTGTACATAATGAGGCTAGACTAGTCTCCAAGAAAACAGTTTATGCTTTTTCTCTCTTCTCAACAGGGCACTACCACTTTGTACAGCAGGCATTCAACTGTTAAGACAGCACTGATAAAATGCCATTGTTGTTGAATGTAATCTGAAGGTATTGGTTAAGATAGATCCATCGCCTCCTTGTGTGGTTTCACTTTACGGTTCATTTGTGACACAGATCAGACTTAAGTGATTGTCAGATATGCGTCTCACAAAGTTTACTGACAAGACTGGAGATCTGAAAATGACATTCAGAAACATTTCTTAACATTTACTTAACCGATTGCCTTTTTTGGGGGGGGGAATTCAGTTACATTACATTCAAAACCTTTAAGATACAAATTTCATAAGTTATTCACATGCAATTTTAGATTAATAGAAAATGTGTTAAGGTGAGCGACATGGCAAACCCTCCTCTCTTTCAATTTTTCATTTTTGTTCTTTTGTTCTTTTTTTTTTACAAAAGGATGTTTCCATAGAAACTTGTTCTTATTCCAAAGTTACAAATAGCAGTGAGACTTGAAAGTCCCTGGATTTCCTTTAGGAAAAACAAATGTTTGTTTTTTTGCCAACAATCTCAAAAATGTTCCTTTTAAAGGCATGTTTTACACAGAGTCACTAATGAAGGAATTTGAAGAGAGGATTCAACCTGGGCTAAAAATCCTCCTGAAGATAATACTGAATATATTCGTACTGTCTTATTTCGACAAAAATAAATTGACCAGCCCTCAGGTGACATAGAATTTCATTAAAATTACACTTCCACAAAGTCGTGTTTTAAGAAGCTTGTGAGAGCAAGGACAGAGGGTCAAATCCAGAGAATGCAAAGAGGTATAAAAACATGTCTTTTCAAAGACGGTCCAGTGCACACGTTGTTGCAGATGGTCTTTTTGATTTGAACAGTTTGGGGCTATAAAGACTGTGGGCCGTGGAAGCGGTCAAAGTGGACAGGAGACAGCATATCATGTCAAACTCATTATTCCTGACAAGCGTCTGCCCATTCGAAGCCTTGAGATTGTTTCGTCTCGCATAGAACACAGACTGCAGAGACTCGCTGATTGTGTTGCGGGTCTGCTGGACACAAGGCACATTTGATGTCTTTGATTGTCTACAGGTGTTTTTTGTTATATATTCTCTGACCCACAGTTGTAAGAGGCACACCAAACTATCCATACTGAATGCACAAGTAACCTGCACATATCCAGAAATCCAAATATATAGTAGCACTGAGCAAAATACAGACCAAATAAATTACAATAAATTATTTCAAACAAACTACAATGACTTGAGGCAAATAATATAAAAAAAACATGACATTAAGAAGGAGTGACATTGGAAAAACGCAAGAGTATGTGCATGCACACAGTCTTTGGATGAATGGCTCAGTGAACGCTGAATTACAATGATTGCCATCTATGAACATTACTCCATTGGTCAGGAAATCCAAAGGTTGGGGAATGTACAGGAATTGACATTGTACATGGTTTATGGCTCATAAAATCCTTTTCCTAAGAACCGAAATAGTTGAGAGCTACTGGACGAGGCAATGACTGATGGAAGATGGAATTTGGGTGATATGAATCTCTGTATCCATCCAATGTCACTCAGTCTTGGCTTTGCAAAAAATAAAGTCGAATGTTGGGGACAGTGAAATGCTTCCCAAGTCTGAATGTACCAACCCCTGAGATTGTTTGTTTACAGAGGCAAATTCACTTTCGTTTTTTTTTTGTTTCTTTTGTGTCTGACTCTCGACAGGTGTTTTACTCTACTGAGAACTCATAACTAAGACTTAGAATGTAAAACAAACATAACCAATGTCTTCAATCACTTTTGTAAAAAATATCTAAATATAAACATCTTCTTCTGTTGTGAAATCTTCATAAAACTGTTTTCTCTGCTATTTCATTAAACTCTTCACCCCCCCCCACAACACTCCTCATTTATTGTCTTAAGGGACTCCGGGTAGATTAGACAAATAAGGCAAAGATGATTGATCCTAAGGGAATCGGCCATTATTTGTGCTGATCTGACTGCAACAGCATTTGATCTTTAAGGTTCCAGAGCGACTACTGGCCTCCATCATAGCGATGCAGCTCCGGAGAACCAGGGAGGGCTTATCAGCTCGAGTGCAACTGAGTGCCCGCTGAGGGGGTGTTCAAAGAGACTCGTACAAAAAACAGCAAATCATCCTTTTGAATATATATGTACACTCAGTTGTGTACAAGAGTTGAAAGCAAAGGCCAAGAGAACTTCTTAAAGTGGTCGAACTGTGTCATAACCAAACAGTAGCACCTTTATACAACCACCACAGGTCAAGTCTGTTTGGATCTGTCTTCAGCTTGTTGTTTTGTTTTTGTATGAAATAATTTTGTGCTCACAGTAAATGTTTCAGAAAATTTCAAAATTCATTTTTTAACTGCTTCGTTTCAGGTAAGAAACAAATGTTCACAGAAAATGTAAAAACAAAACATTTGTTTCTCAGTGACAATTCACAAGACAGTTCTTATTGTGGTTATAAAGGCTTGCCTAGTCCACAAGAGACAATATATGGTATAAAAGAGCTCATGTCTCTTGATCTGCTCAGTATAAAAAGATCAGGCCCAATTTTTGAGCCTGTGACACAAAAAAGACCAGCATACTGAGGACCTTAAAGGTCCAAGCAGACCCGGGTTTAAAGACCGCAGGAGATAAGACACAGGCAAAAGAGATACAGAAAAATCTCAGTCAACAGCCACTGGCAAATAAGTCAAACTGACCTATTATCTAAGAACAATTCAGTACTACAGAAGAGAAACCTGTCCAAATGAGCCAGCAAGGAACCGCAACCAACTGCGGTGGAATTAATAGTGCACTGTGGTCATGTCATCAAGTTCAGATTCTTCAGCATGGAATCTCCACCAAACGTTCCCTTCCCATTCTCCGCCATTCTGTTTTGTTGTTATATTCCACTGTTGCAGGAAGGAGTAAGGCAATAGCTGAACTGTCAAAAGGTCCTTAAAAGATGAACGAATGAAACCAATAAGGAAAAAAAAAACTTTTTCAACATACTGAACAAAATACTTTATCTTACATTTGTTTTTCATTAAAAATATCTCTTCACAAAGCATGGCTTCTTCATAACATTGGAAAAAAAAAGAAAAACTAGCAAACAAACAAACAAACAAACAAAAAAGATTCTGTCTCCGTCCTGCGGAGAGAGCCACCTTCTTCATCACCCACCCTTCCCTGGTAGTCAGTCTCGTTCAGTCAATTATTCCCATTCGTGCCATCCAAACCCGTCGTAAAGTCCTACAGTGCCATCAGAAAATGAAAAAGTCTCTTGAGAGTGCTGAGGGGGGCCCCTGTGCGCATGCCTGGGAAACCCCTTGCGGCTCCCCTCTCATCTTGGGTTGCCGTGTCGGGCAGCAGGGGCCACGTCTACCCTCTGGAGCAGGTAGCCAAAGACGGCGGCACCAGCGCGCCACCACAGCGGCAGATGGTCTCTTTGGTGTCGGGCAAGCTGCAGCGGAACAGACAGAAGACACAGGTATATATTTTTGACCGTTTCAAGAGAGTTCCATTATCAGCATCATAGTTTTTCCCACAAGGCTTCCGTTTTAACATTCCATATGTTATCTTAATGCAGAGGAAGTAGATTGGGAACAAAATAGAATAGAAAAGCATTGTTTTTGTTTTTCTTGTTGAAAACCCATACCTTTAAAAAGTAACTCAAACTGTTTGACAAAAGTGCATACATTCATCCTAATGGAAATAGCACGTACGCTATAATGTAAGTTGGTTTGGAAAATGTTTAACTAAATGTTTGCAATAGTAGTCAGGGCCATCACGTCTCTAAAGGTTTAAGTTATAAAACAGATAAGTATATTAGTAGTTTAATGTAACATTCTAAGCTTCTAAACTTCTGTTCCACATCAATGTGTGGTATTCAGGTGGTTGCATGCTACTTATAGCCATATACCCTAGAGTGACTTGTTCAGCATTCATGCAAAGTTCAAAAGTCTGGTGCAGAAGAAAACACTGATTTCTTGGCTAAAAACATGACTGGTGTGTCTAGACTGACATCCTCTAGAGACCGTGTGGGTATTGTCACAACAGAGGCTTTGTTTACTGTCCTGCATGGCCCTGTGTCAAGTCTATACTGCCTGAACCAGCCGATCGCACCCCTGACTATCAAACACGCCACAGAACCGGAGGGAGGGGTGGGAGGGGGGTGTATTTAGTTCTCCTAAAGAGGATTACTTAGACTGACTCTTCCATGTATCAAATAAAACAACAAGTGGGAGAAATCAAATGGTGCCTCCTCCTGACACACAAGGTTGTTGATGAGCCCATTATTTTTTTATTTTTTTTTAAGTAAACCATGTTTGTGCCTGAGGGGGAGATGAAGATCAGTGTTTAATTAAGAAGGGAACTGTTAAGAGAAAGCAGACCCCGTGTCCGTGGGATTAAGGACGGAGGAGGTGGGGTGGTGTGTCTGGGCTAAACAGGGGGAGGCTGTCTTAAATGAAACATAACGGCTCATTGGAGCCAATCATTCCTGACAGAAGAACATGGATTTGTTTCTTTCCCCCCTTCCCCCACTTGCTGACAAAGTCGAACTGAAGTGTTTCAAAAAGAGGGAGAGGGTTTCAGTGCTGTGGAAATAGGAATCTTCAATTAGGAGAGGGCAAGTGAAGAGCTGAGGAATGTATGTGTGTGTGTGTGTGTGTGTGTGTGTGTGTGTGTGTGTGTGTGTGTGTGTGTGTGTGTGTGTGTGTGTGTGTGTGTGTGTGTGTGTGTGTGTGTGTGTGTGGGGGGTGGGTGGGTCAGGGAGTTCAGGGGTTCACCAAGCGACGTCCCGCTGTGACTCAAGGCTAATACAGCTCATCTCTGCTCCATCACGTCATTCCACCCCACACCCCAGCCCCCTTTTCACGCCACACCAAGAGCACATCAACGAGGGTACACGCGTTTGGAGACCCGCTTTCTGAGAAATATATAGAGATTTCATCATTTAGTCTCTCTCTCACTAACCCCCCCCCCCCTCCCCTCTCTCTCGCACTCGGTCTCTACAAATGAGGTGAGAGATTATCTGAGTACGGCAAAAGAACGCGGCTGACAGCAATTCCCCCCGGGGGAACAGACACTTCCCCGAGTCTGCCAGTCAGCCCTGTTCCACTTCTCCACCACCCGACTGTGTGCGGACATCAAAGGTCCCCCTCCGTCACCACCCCACCCTACCCCTTCAACCCTCCAACCCCTCCACCTCCAGCACCACAGCCTCTCATCCAGCCATTCCCCATCAGCCCATGAGCCTTGTGTTGCAGGGCGTTGCGTAAGCGCCTCACAGCACCAGAGTGCTTGGTAAAGAGGGTGGAGGACTTTAGAGTGCAAGTTCAATTTACTGATAAACCTACTCTGAACAGTTTTGATAGAAAACAACAGGAAATCTTTATTTTCTGTTGTTTTATTTATCTAGTTGTGTTTGCGCAGTGATACCTTTAGATACTTAGGAAGACCTCCATTAGATTTAGACAGAACACAAAGTAGTTTACAGTTTATTAGTTTACAGTTTTACTTTGAATCTCTGGAGATACAATGTCACGGCAGTTAGTAGACAAACATGTAGACAAAGCATATTGACAAAACCAACCTTTAGCAAAGAGAGACGTAGCAATTACGTCAACAGCAGCTAAAAATAACTATGTCAGATGGTTTTGTACATAAGGAGCCTCTAACACATGCACACTCACACACACACAAACACACGTTCATCTGTCAGCAGATCATCTGCAGTGAAAAGCTGTATGAACACCAAAGAGGCCTTGCAGGGTAACTAACGTGTTCTAGACTCATGTGAATGTAAACACAGATTTGCGTTTCATTCTCTCATTCACTCCACACAGGACCCTTGGAGATAAGGCCCCCTGGATCGGCCGACCACACCTCATGTGCTAACACTCAATTGGTAAAATATTTACAACTGCTGATAACCTCCTTGCCACCATAGCAAGAGGCCAGGGTAAGGGGCGGCTATGAGATAATCCAATGTCCAACTAATCCAGTGGTTCTCAAAGTGTGGGGCGGGCCCTACTAGTGGGGAATAGAGACATGTCAGATGAGGCGCAATTAACAGGAGGATTTTTTTTCTTTTTTTTTGACTAATGCCTGTTTTTATTTTTACAAGGTCATAGATTCAAAACAAAATAGCCACGTTCAAACGTCATAAATATACCAACATATGAATGAAAATAGCATCTGATCCAAGAAAATAGCATCGGACCATGACAGGAAATGCAACGTAGAACCATTTTTTTAACATTGCCATTTTGCCGAGTTGATGAGGTCAGGTGGGGATTAAAAATCCCCCACTTTCAAAGTGAGGAATGAGTAAAAGTTTGCGAACTGCTGAACTAATCCAACTTTATAAATAAGAGATGGGAAACTGATTAAAAACTAGGAAAACGGCTGCATTTGCATCACAATACAGGTAACGAATGTGTATCAATGTAGGACTGTGTCCTGAATAGCCAAAGAGTATATCTCAATAAATCCCCATCTTCATCAAAGGCCACGTGACAGCAACTTATATAACGGACAGAAAAAAAGATAAAAGGTATCCAGCTATGACATTCAGACTGTATCACCTTCTCTTAGTTATCCCAGGATAAGTATCTAATAATAATAATATAGTAAGCTAATTTCTGCTTATTGTGACTATTACAGAGTATAATGTTTATATTCTTAAATGTATGTGCTCTTGTATATATAGCAGGATAAGCTCACAGATCTCTGACATCAACACATGTGGTTTAGCATATTTGAAGCGCACTCTTTGTGGTCAACACATGAGGTTTCTTTACACTTATTACAGTAGGTGGCCCAGCCACCTGAACCCGCCCAAAACCACTTTCACTCTTTGAGAGACTGTCATAGTAATGATGTTTTAAATGTAACATTCAAGAACGTATTCATGGATTGCATATGCACCACTAAACAGAGACCATAAGAAAAACACCTGAAATGTTGACACACAGAACAGACCAGTCTGACACGTGGAACTGTTATTTGGGCGCACCCTTTCACCTGCATATCCAATATCCGCAAGTCCTCTTTGTGTATGTGTCTGTGTCTCTATCTGTGTGTGTGTATGGGTGTGTGTGTGTGTGTGTTACATGTGAACTGTTATTTGGGTGCGCCCTTTCACCTGCATATCCAATATCCGCAAGTCCTCTCTGTGTATGTGTCTGTGTATGTGTCTGTGTGTGTGTGTGTGGGTGTGTGGGTGTGTGTGTGTGTGTGTGTGTGTGTGTGTGTTACATGTGTACATTCTTACATTACAGTCTCCTATTCCAGTAAATGAGGTCACCACTGTGAGTTCAGTAGTGTCGAGTACAACATTACTCAACAGGGATGACTATACTTCAGTAGCTATCAAAAAGACCACGGACCACATTACACTAGTGCCATTGACCCCCGAATCCCACCTGACTCCACCCTACCTAGTGCCAATGTTTCTCGCTTACTCACCATCTGCAGCTGCTCCTGGTTGAAATGGTCGCCGATCTCGCGCAGCTTGCGTCCGATCTGCACCTCCACGCTCATGTGGGCCTCCTCCTCCTCCTCCTCCTCCTCCTCGGCCACCCTCAGCGGTCTCTGGGCTAATCTGGGGCCATCCTCCAGCACCGCCCGCTCCTCCGCCACCTCCCGCTCCTCCACCTCGCCTCCCTCTGGCCGCGAAGCCTCCCGCTCATCCTCCAGGCCCCCAAGGCCCTGGGCGGGCTCAAAGAGCGCAGGGAAATGCCAGCGAAGTCCAGCGTTGCCTTGGAGACGAACAAACACACACACACACACACACACACACACACACGTTAGCATAAGCTAGCCTCTGACAATGCTGGACAATTCATGTGGCCAAGAAAACAAAGCTTTCACAAGGCCTCAATGATTAATACTAATGTTAACTGGTGACTGGTGTTAACTCTTTCAGAGTGGATACTCTTTCAATGTAGGTCTTAACAAAGTAACAAATTAGCGTGTTTGGTTATAGGCTGAATTTTCAAGACACCAAGGTTTTAATTTGTGATAATGACTACACATTTAACTTTCTCTAGATGCTTCTGTATACCCATGAAGTCATACGGGATTTTCTCAGCCCTGCTCTGGCTACGGGTAATCCAATTGTGTAGGAGAATTCCCTTGGCCTCCAGACATGTCTCATGACAACAATAACAATAACGTCATAAATCTGACAGTGAAGCGTGCCTCTCTGGAGGTAATAACAATAAACAGGGCAATCGCATTCAGGTTATATCACCCATCCAGACGAAACTGGATCACCCAGTTAACCCTTCAGGTAGACCAGCTCACTATGTAATATACTTATGGACACTGAACAGATTTGTGAGGCTGCACATCACCAGAAACATTTAATCACCAGTAGAGAGTCCACTTTTTGAATTTCAAATTCCGGGCAGGTCATGTCAGAAACGTATACGTTCACGCATTATGGCACAGCCATCGATTCTGTTATAATACCAAAGCGCATAAGCGCGTAAGCGTACCACGGAAGAACGGCCTGGACTCTTGTGCTAATCGACAGGGCAGCATGCCACTGCCTCTCCCAGGGACAATGGCCAAGCTGTTTGTCTGTGTGGTTCGTTCCTCGAATTTGACATCCATGAAAGGGGTCCCCCAGCAACGCGAGATGGGTCGAAACATGTCCTCCTCTTCATCGTCCATCAGCAACCTCAGCGGTAATCCCCCTGGAAGGATCAGTATGAGTATTAGTCAGTGTGTGTGTGTGTGTGTGAGTTCATGTTTAGCGACTTTAAAGCTAGGCATTCCACTGAGATATCCAAATAGTAATGCAAATATGGGGAAACATACAGTATCGTATTCCTAATCTCTAATCCCTAATACAAAGGCACCCTAACGAAGATTTGATGCAAAATGATCTGAGGTGAATATTCCCTTTGTCTATCTGCCATTATACACCAAAGGACGCACCTGACCGTCCTGCCATTACCTCACTGAAAAGGATTGCATTGTTGGGCATCCTGGCCGAGGCTGAAACAGCAGAGCGTGTAAACAAACACCTCAGAAAGGTCAGATGATGTTGTCTCATACCACAGATGCAAATGATGGATAATGAGACTATCATCATGGTGTTGCAAAGAAGAAAAAACGTTTGACCATTTGACGAAAACAACCCTCTGGATTTGTTTATACTGTAAATGTGACCGAAACGGAAAAAAAATACAAATTACCTTCACAAACAATTCTCTTAGACACAATTTAACTGCTCGCTCACTGGGGGTGTAACTCTGTTAGGTCTTAGGTAGCTCCACACACACAGAGACGATGTGTGACACTACAGAGAGGAAATATAAGGCTGAAACAATAAACGCCATGGCGCTTGTCTCTGGAGATAAAGTCAAGTCTGCAGTGCAGTCACTGTGGAGTGCTTGCTACAAAGACACGGATTTGACAGTTCCTCTTGCTGAGATGGCAAACTGCGAGTGGCAGCAAAAAGATCGGTCTCTAAGGCACTTTCCATCTGCAAAAACCCCCCCTCCCTCTCTGGAGAAGTCAGGTTTCAACCAGCCCTCATGAAAATTTCTCAAACACACTGGAGTATGGAAATTACTAATTAACTCAAAATTTTGGGATCTTTAAGTGGGTTCTGCCCAATTCAATATAGTCCAAGTAAATTGCAAGCATGAATAAATACAAAAATGACAAAGCTCAAAGTGTGCATGGAAGCTAAAATGGGATTCTGCATTGCTTAACACAAGATTTTAGTACTGTATGTGATCATAATTTTAGGATCTTGCGCTGTAAAGAGGAAAATTCAATTAGGCTAATTGGGAGAGAAAATGAACCGCCACCAATCATTCTTAACTTCTGCTTGAGGGCACCTTTACTACATCAAACCATTAATATATCAAAGTAGGGACAAATGCCCCAAAACCCACTACCCTGCAGGCGGAGATTTTTCTGCACTTGACAGGGGATTGGAGAAACTGCATCTGCCCAGCGACAACCTAGAGCTCCCCCTACCGAATATTGTGTGCAGTGGCATTCTAAACTCGACTCTGGGCACGCCTTTGAGTTCAGCGGCGGACTTGGAACATGTCTCGACAATGCCCCATCACCCAGCTGAGACTACGAGAGCCATTCTGCAGTCTAAATACTGCAAACTTAACTTTCAACAAGTTGTTCAGTAGACATCGTCAACATAAATTGACCAACGCAGATTGATGTTAACAAAATGCGCACTGCCTAATGTAGCTACTTTTATTCATCTCTAGATCATAAGTGAAATACACCATCATTTGACCAATTTCAAAACAGCTTCCACTGAACATCACATTCGATTTAAATCAGTCAGTCTGTTTATTACAACCTGACTGAGCTAAACGCATTTAAGGGATCTCTCCAAAAAGTTACGAGGTTAGTCTCAAAATAGTAGCAGTCACAGCGAAACGTCGGAACACCATGGACGCAAATTAGCCTACTTTTGATGACAGTTAAAACAGATAGAACTACAATGCCTACAGTAGCCTACAAACTTTAGCCCATCACGGCTGCAACATTTAGCGTTCCGAACAACAACACGCGTAGCCTTGTTTGACATGTTTTGACATGCCAAGATGTCAATGGGGGTTCACGAGAAGTGATAGCCCACGTACCCCAGGATGCTGTCCGTCCGATCTCAGAAACTGACACTTGTTACAAACTAAATGTCAAAAACAGAAAAGCAGTCTGTTTGACAACAATCAAACAGTGGTGCAGCCGCCGTCCAGCCTTGCAGAGTGGGCAACACGGTCTTTATCACAAAAGATCGTTTTTCATCCTGCTGGGGCAAATGCCCCCGACGACGACGATCCGTTAGGTTAACGCCAGCTTAAACGTTAGGCTACTGCAAGAGGCGTAACACAATCTGCAGTTAGGTAGGCTATACCTACAATAACAAACAAAACTGCGAGCAAGCTACACTAAAAACATGAGACACGTTAGTTCTCGACTGACATGCGAAGAGAAGAGATAGCCTTTTTCATCTTGGACAGTGGGTCAATCGCCACATTTTCTGAAAGTAAAAAAACAGGATAGGATACTCACCGCCAGTTGACAACTCGTCCTCCGTTATTGGGGGTATTTTGAACCTTTTAACGAGTTTTATCCTGAAGCGAAAATATATAGCCTGCTCTATGCGCCTCGCGTAGCACTCACACCGATGTTGCCAACCTAAACTGTTGTGGTGGGCAAATGTTTTTTCGCGACTCGCGAGTTCGCCGTGCCCCGCCCAGTTTCAACACGTCATTGTAGTATGGTAACAGTAACACTTAAAGACGCGACAAGCTATCCAGCATTTGGATGCTTTCAGCACAGTAGCCTACAGACAGGCATGGTAGGCTACCTGCTGAGCCCACATACATCATTTTTAGAGCGGTGGGATAAATGATCAAACGAATTGGTGCAACAGCCTAGCCTAGTAGAAAGCCATCATAAATGTTCCACTTGCAGGCAGCGGGTCAGTTATTGTATTGCAATTCTAACGCAAATTTCCAAACAGGCTCTAACCCGTTGATGGGGGCTGATTTTGTCTAGGGCATATAATCAGCATTATTACTGACTTTTCCTTCGACTAACAGTGTTTTGTGACCATTGACACTTAGAGAAATGCTCTCAAACAAGAGAGTGTGTAGCCCTTTAAGACGTTGCCCGTCTCTCTTTACTATGGAACTGGTGAGGCATGGCATAGCCAATAGGATGGTTTGTTATGATCCCGCCTTCTGTTTCGTGTATTTTGACACGTGGAGGAAAGTGAAAAACGTTTTCAGAGGTAAACATGTGATCATCAATTTTCTTCTGTGTTAGCTACACATGAAACTTGGTAGCCTAAGGGGAGAAAAATGGCTATTTGTTACGCTAACATCGAAATGTTTGGCTATTTTTTATTAGGCCTATTGTTTTCATCCTTTCTTCAAACATTCTAAACACTTTAACAAAGGATAAGACCACTTGGGGATGCAAACAATATCGCCTTTTTGGTTGATTTGACAATCAGTTCACTTCGAAACAGGCACTTTACTTTGGAGTATAGGCTAGTATAATATAGACTCCCCCGATTAGTGTTCTAAAGACGTCAAATAGCCCGTAGTTACCAAATTGATAGCCAAGGAGCCAGAAGTGAACACATGGATGGCTATAAAAAAACTGCGCTTTCATTACAACTAAACACGACAAAATACTTTTATAACCCTTCAGCCAGTTCCTTACTATGTGATCTCAATGGCGATGCAGCGTTTGTTTGCACCTCCAACAGCATGGAATACGGTTACCACCTGGAAGTGCCTCCAAACGCCCACAAATGCCCGTATGTTTGTGTGAAAGAATAGGCCTATTAAGATACTCTAGTTTAGATTGTTTGATATTAATCACTCCTATGATGTATTTCTATTGTCTATCCAAAGTAAAGTGTGTGTTTCGAAGTTAACGGTCAAATCAACCAAAAATCCGAGATTGTTTGCACCTCCAAAGTCTGACATGTTTGTATGAAAGGAAAGAATAGCCTAACAGACTGCTTTAAATCTTGCAGGCTAAAAATGCAATTATTAATCTCAAGAACCCTGCTTGTAAGGATAGTTTGAACCTGAGACCTGTTTAAAAGGCTGAAAAGGGCTTTCTGTAGAAATCAGGTTTAGCCTATGCTTGGAAACGGCCAACTACCAACCCTTGATACAAATAGAATGCAATGTAGACTAAATACATATACATTTGTGGCAGTCAACTTTGGGGGCGGGCAGGTTGTGTGTGTGTGTGTGTGTGTGTGTGTGGTTGTTTTTTACTACAGCAACCATTCCCCTCCAGGCAAGCACGCAGATCATCGAACAGCAAGTCAAATGCGATTTGATTCATCCAACCAAAGCCCTACTGTACAGCTCTGCAGTACTGACAGCAGTATCTCTAGTGTTCTATTTTAGCTTGAAACAAAACAAAACGTTTTAACGTTACATTCACTTGTGATGAGCACATATTGACTGTGCTAGATCTGTCATCTTCAATGCTGTGTAATGTATACAGTATGAAGTTACAGTTCACCAGCTCAGTTTACACATAGTCATATCACCAAGAATGGTAATAATATTAATTATTATTATTATTATAATAATAATATCTACCTTTCCAAAAGCCATGAGTAAAATTCTTCTGGCATGGCCTGAAGTATCATTCAGTCATGCATGCATGCACCATCTTGTTGTGACATGTGAATGATGAAGTCATGGATACATGTTGTTTCGTCGGGGCATGTTTTGATTTTGGTATGAATGCACAAATGTGACACGAATGCAAGTCTAGAGACAACTTGTTGAAATCTACCTCTACTTTGAATGTCTTACTCTACTCTTAGTTAAAATTTGTGTTTGTAAATTGCCTGTATTTTTCAATTACTTTTGTGAAACAACCTTGGGGGTATTGAATGGCGCTTTATAAATAAAATGTATTATTATTATTATTATTATTATTATTATTATTATTATTACAGTTGTTCCCAGTACAATTTCACAGACAGCCTTCCTCAACAATAACACATATCTGATATGTGTTATAAAAACCCCCAACATATTTCATGCATTCACTTCCTAAAGAAACCTTTTAAATTAAAGAAGGACAATGTGTTTTTTTTTTCAAAAGAAGCATATGTCTGCTGTTTTTTTTTTTTTTACATGGGCACACTCAGAGCTGTGTTAGTTCCAACCCGGAGGAGCCCTGCATAAAGCTTAATGAGTGCTCTGCGGGTCTCATTTGGCAAAACAAACAGACATTAAAGGGGGAAAAAATGAAACCATTCACCAAGTGATGCCCCAGAGGCACGCATTCACATGCTTCCCCTTATTTTGTGAGGAGATCCTTCTCCTAACCAAATTCATAACAAAAAGTAGGTAGAAGTAGGTAGAAGTGCCTAGAAAAAACAGGAATTCTTCCCAACACACTTGAGCAGACTTTTCTATCCGATACCAAGGGTGATGTATAATTGAGTTTTATATTTTTGAAGGTACTTAAGGAAGGTTAAGGAAGTTTGAGGATACTGTATTCTATTTGTATATCTGAAGCTTGTTCGCATGCACACATGCTTATATTTTAGCAACAGCACCTGGTAAGTTTTTTAATATGGCTCAATATGGTATAGGTAAGGTCTTCATAGATTTCTCCAGAAAGTAATGATCTCATGTTCAACTGTGAGATCCAGGCTAAAGCTTATTGCAAGCCTTTCATAGGCTAACTGTTAAACACAACAGAGGGTATAATAACTGATATAATCCCAGGAGTCACGCCAGTTAGACTCCTTTAGTTCTTGAAGTAAACAATCATGGCTGCCCACTGTCATCTGGTATGCCACAACTGTAAGAGGATTACCATCTTGAGTAGAGTCAAAACCATAAACCAATTTGTCTGATCCCACGAAAGAACATCAATTTATAACAAGAGTTAATTTAGTGAATATATAAAGTGAATTCATTTATACTGTGGTGGAGGCTTTGGTCAATAATTCACGTCTGTTTATCATGGTTATTTTGTGGTATTACTTAGATTGAAACACAGTTCTCTTGCCTTGAAAATCAGACTGGCCAATCAACACAGCAATAGATGTTTATTCAAAGACTGTTGACTAGACTAGACAATAAGACAAATCAGTACAGGTTAGCATGTGATTAGCATTACTGTACTATTTCTCACAATCAGTATAGCATTATACGTTTACTGTTATAAGTCTACGGAGAGTCCTGTGCATTTGGTGGCAGCTATACATGCACTTTAAGGAATTCTGAGATCTCATCTGAAGTTAGTCAGCATATCTTTGAAGGATCAAAACAAACTCGGCATGAGCTGAGCTGGGGGTCAAAGCGGCCGTGAGAGGGCTTGGACCTGTCCATGTGGGCTCAGGTCTGCTCGGGACCTGGGTCAAGGTTGCGTCTCCTGAAAGCACAGTCGAACAACTACCATACTTAATGATAGAGAGACTATCATTGTGAACACTCGCTTTCCCTCCACAGTTACCAATGTGGTCACTCAACAATGCTTTCTGGGAATGCAGTCAAGGTGTGTTCAGGGAGCCAGTACATGACGGAGCAATATAGCTAATGTATGGCCAGTCCATAACTGTTTTGATATTTCAGTAAGTTAAACCACTGTACTCAGGGGACACAGTGAGTGGATATTTCCTTAAAGTTTTGTCCAGGTTGCCTTGATGTCTCTTTTGAAGAAGTAAATACTCACCTGGGCATTGATACAAGAGTATAGAGGTAAGTAAAACCTGCTAGGGGAAGAGCTTATCTCCCACAGAGCACCAAATGTGTCCAAACAGCTTTATATATCTTTGACTTGTGCTAATGTAATCTTACAGAGATGCCTCTCTATTGGAGAGTGTGGTGCAAGTGTAAGGGGAAAAAAATATACAATAAATCATTGAAGGAAGAGGCATGGATTGAAATAGAGTCTGAGTTGCTCTGTTTCTACGGCAACTGTGGATGGGGAGGTACCTGGGATGAGAGAGGAGGCAAAACAAACCTCCCCCGCTCCGGTGGCAACAGCTACGCAATTGGCTCTCGTTTCCTGTGATGGTGGGGAAAAAAAGAGAAAATATCAAAACAAGGTCCCTCAGAAACCCCGGAGACGCCTCCCCTCACCCCTAGATGTTGCATCAGAAAGATCCAATGAGCGTGAGAGTAACACATGCACACCCACACACACACACACAAACACACACATTCTCTCTCTCTCTCTCTCTCTCTCTCTCTCATACACACACACGCACACACACACACACACACACACACACACATAGCTGTACAATCACATGCTCCACTTCACCCTGCAGCGGCTGCCCTTCCCTCACCAGCTCTAGCTCTCCCGCCAAAACATCCATTGCACGTGAATCCTGCCTAGAAACCAGGGGGGGGACTTCCGCTGTGCTCTGATTGGCTGAGTTCCCTAGCAACGGCGTGCACTCTAGCAGCCAGTCAGCTGTGGTCTGCGTGGCACACTGAACCAATGACACGGATTGCTGTCAGACTTGAGGCAGGAACAGTGACCTGGTAACAGTCAGCGGCCAGAGCCGGGAGGAGAGGCAGGACTGCTGCTGATTGGCTCATGGGACTACACCCTCCTGATTGGCTGTGCTCTCTAAGTTCTTTGGTCATTCATACATTTTGCCTCTGCCTCCACTCCAACCCCACACACCCCACAAGTCCTCTCTCACCAAGAAACGCAGCCGCCCCTCCCTAAAGGGACTCCACCGGCCAAGGTCAATGCAGAGGCGGCTCCCTCCAATCCGGATTGGTTCAAACCAAAATACAATCCTAGTAACAAGTCTTGCTTGCCACAGCTGGGTGGGATTAGCCCTTAGTCTTGTAACTAGACTGGGCAAAAGTGTGTTGATGTTATTGTTGTTGTTGTTTTGGTCACACCATACGATCTACCTCGCTGGCCCACTGCCCGGAACAGGTGTTAGAGCATGTGTGTGAATTAGAGTAATAACTAATAGAAGAGGTTAACGCCCCTACGTGATCCGTGGGGAATTTTCATTCATTATTCACTCCTGTGGTTTTTGCAATTGTATGCTTTGTTTTTACGGCTTTGTCTCATTTTTGTATGCATTCTGTTTTGTAGTATGTCCGTGTTTTCCATCCAGAAACTTGGAGAGTCACTTGCAGTGATACCCTCCTTCACATGGCCAAACACTGAAGTTTGATACACTGCCGTTCAAAAGTTTCTGGTCACTTAGAAATTTCCATTCCACTCCATTATAGACAGAATACCTGAGATCAGTTGCATTGTTTTTTTTTTTTAATAAGGGCAGCAGTTTTCAGATTACATTATGTGCTTATATAATTGCAAAAGGCTTCTCCAATGTTTTCTCAGTTAGCCTTTTAAAATGATATTGGAACATTTATTTATTTTTCTTTATTTAACCAGACTATAGTCTCTTTTTCAAATGGTCCCTGATAATGGGCAATGTAGATATTGCATTAAAGATCAGCCATTTCTTTCTACAATAGTCATTTACAACATTAATGATGAACAAGGACATTTGACAAGTGACTCCAACGATGAACGGTAGTGTATGCTCAGAAAAATTCTAAAATACTTTGAGCTGGTGTGCACGTCTATGTCAGCCATGTCAGTAATCTCCCCAGGGTGGATTATGAATGAGGTTTTTCTGTAATTGCAAATTGGATTGTTAACTTGTCTAGAACAGAGTGAAAGGGAAACAGAAATGATAGTTGGGCAATATTACAAGACTAATTTCCCCTGGTGTACACCAAGATATGGTGGTCATCTCTCTCTAGCCTACATAGTGTTTGGAGTAATTTAGCTTTGCACTGTTAGCTATTCATATGCATTTAGTTGCTTATTCAAAGGTCATGCAAATTATTTCAAGAGTATATTCTAATACTGTTATTTGCTAACTTCTTATTTTTTTCAAGGTTAGACCCTGGAGGAAGAAGTTAAATCCTCTTTAGATGACCAATACCCTGACTAACAGAATTGAGACAAGTTACAGATGGTAAGTCAAAGACAATTTCATGGCATATTCATATCTTCAAGCCTCTAGGATGAAGTTTCACTTTCCCAATCTCAGCCTCAACTCACCACAGCTAAATAAGTCATGCAATTACCATATGACAATTCAATGTGAAATTAGCTTGCAATCTATTTTCCATGTGTAGTCAAATGACCAGGTACAGTAAGGGAGTTGTGTGTAGGATCTATAGGTCTGTTCAGATAACGTGAGAAATGAGAGCCTTGTGTTTTTATGGAAAAACTCATTCAACGCAAATTGAACACAGGTGTAGGTCAGCGGTAAAGCTAAAACAACAAAAAAGGCACGTATGCACACTGATGTTTACGCTATCAGCTTTCTAAAAATATGTGTAGTGCTTCTCCTAGTCAGATTGATATGCCATGAGTTTCTGTTTACAGTAAAGAGGATGCCTGCAGCTCTGACTGTAGCTGCAGATACATGACATGTATCATGCAGCATGGATACTGTACATGCAGGAGGCCCCAGCAAAGTTTAGGTCATGCCATTTAACATCAAACTGTGTGCGTGTGTGTGTGTGTGTGTGTGTGTGTGTATCTGTGTCTCTGGTGTGTTAATGTGTGTGTGTGTGTGTGTGTGTGTGCGTGTGCGTGTGTGTATCTGTGTCTCTGGTGTGTTAATGTGTGTGTGTTAATGTGTGTGTGTGTGTGTGTGTGTGTGTGTGTGTGTGTGTTGGGGTGGGGGGGGGGGGTAATATTGACATTTTGGATTTAAGTGTTTGGATTGCATGCATGCATGCACCACTACTCAAAGTAGCTAAACAGTGCAACTCCAATTCATTCTAAAATCAGTACCCAGCCATAGCAATTGTTTGCTGAAAGTGATAGGCATCCATTTCAACAGAGAGCTATTTCCCCCAAGGCTGGTGCCCAGATAAGTCAACGTTTTGCATGATGGGTGAGGGCCTGGTTTTAACCGTTAAACTTCTGTGCCTTATCAGTTCAAGGAAGTCATTTGTTACGAAGCACACATGCCTTCAGACATGTTCAAATAACAAGGACTGCGCTATTTTGCCACTCATCCAATGTACACTATTAATCAGCAGTGCCCATAATGTTTCTAGTGTTCTGTCTATGGGTCTGCTGGAACTTGATAGGAAGTTTTAACATGATGTAGGGACCAAAGGATTCCTTAGTGGGTTTGCTCAGTGAACATGCATATTGATGATAATGAAATAGTCCAGCTGGTCTTGGATGAGATATCAAGCATGTGCAGAGGAGCGTGCTTGGCAAGGAGAAATGTGCAAGGCAGACCAGTTTGATTTTGTCACATGGTATATGATGCACCAAAGCTATGGAACACCCTGCCTCTGTACATCAAACAGGCGAGTTCAATGAATATCTTTTTTATCTTGTAGATTACTTTTTCAGATTGTTCTACAACTTCAACTGCTGCTATTAGAGCTGCAGCCAGCCAGAAGCAGATGGGCTCCCCCTATTAAGTCGGGTTCTGCTCAAGGTTTCTTCCAGGAATATGGGAGTTTTTCCTTGTCACTGTTGCCATATGGCGTGCTTGTAGGGGGTTAAGGGTTAAGGCTGCCAGTTTTCCAGTCATTGTGTTCCTTAAACATCTGTATATAAATTCATATAATCACAACAAATACTAAAAGCATATCATACTATGAACATGACCGCTGTAGTTCTGAAGTATTTCTGATATTGCTTGGTATGTTAATATGTTGCTGATCGGATCATAAACGGCCACAGCAACGAAGCAACAAAGTGGAATGACTGAAGAACTTGGTAGGGCTTGTGGTTTGTAGGGTTACCGGTATGGTTATGGTTATGGTTATGGTTATGGATTTAGCAAACGCCTTTGTCCAAAGCGACACATAAATACAAAACAACATAATAATATTTAAAATTGAACAGGGAACAGATTAAAAATGTAGGTCAAATATAGTAAGGAGAATAGTTGTAGTACACAATAATATCAATTCAAGCAATAGCCTAATAAAAAAGCAATGTAAAAAAAAAGGGGAAAGGCAATAATAAAACAATAATGTCAATTCAATCAATAATATAAAAACAATGACATGCAAAGACTACATTAAGGAGAATATCAATAATAAACAATAATGTCAAATTAATTAACAGCCCAATTAAAATAAAACAACATTATATAAACCATAACACATAAGCGCTTAAACAACTAAGTATATGTTGAATAGGAATGTCTTTAGACCCCTCTTAAACGACCCAAAACTACCACAGGAACGGAGAGCACTGGGCAGTTCATTCCACCAACATGGAACCACTGAAGAAAAGAGTCTGGAATTAGACCCAGTTTTCATGACTGGTCAACACAACATACGCTCACCAGAAGACCGCAGTGGGCGGTTGGGGATGTAAGGCTTGATTATTGAATTAAAATAACTAGGAGCAGATCTAGTTAGTGTCCTATAGGCCAAAGTGAGAGATTTAAATTTAATTCTGGCTACTATAGGGAGCCAATGGAGAGTAACTAGGAGAGGAGTTACATGTGTCCTCTTTGGCTGATTGAAGACCAGGCGTGCTCCAGCATTTTGAATCAGCTGTAATGATCTTGTTACACAAGCGGGTAAGCCAGCTAATAGTGAATTACAATAGTCCAGCTTAGAGATGACCATGGTCTGAACAAGAAGTTGTGTGGAATCTTGTGTCAGATAAGGTCTGATCTTCCTAATGTTGTAAAGCATAAACCGACATGATTTTGCAATAGAAGCTATATGCTCAGAGAAGTTAAGTCGGTCATCATTTACAACGCCAAGTTTCGTGCCGATCTAGTTGGGGTCAGTGAAGTTGAGTCAAGCTGGATGTTAATCTGTTGGGGAATAGCTGTTTTAGCTGGAAACACCAAAAACTCTGTTTTTGAGAGATTAAGCTGAAGGTGCCGATCTTTCATCCAGGCTGAAATATCCTTAAGGCATGCAGAAATCCGGTGGGAAACACTAGAGTCATCAGGTGGGAAAGACAGGTAAAATTGAGTGTCGTCTGCATAACAGTGATAGTCAAATCCATGGGAGCGAATGGTATCACCTAAGGAAGTGGTGTAAATAGAGAAAAGCAAGGGTCCTAATACTGATCCCTGAGGCACACCTGTGGTGAGGTCATGAGACTTAGATACCTGTCCCTGCCAAGACCGTTGAAAGAACGCCCTTTAAGGTAAGATTCAAACCAGTCAAGAGCTTTTCCAGAAATTCCCAGTTCAGATAGTATAGATAGGAGAATGTCATGGTTAACAGTATCAAAGGCTGCAGATAAATCTAGTAGAATTAATACTGATGACTGAGCAGAGGACTTAGCTACTCTCAATGCTTCAGTCACAGACAGAAGAGCAGTTTCAGTAGAATGACCACTCTTGAAACCAGACTGCATAGGGTCTAGTAGATTATTCTGATGAAGAAAGTCACAAACTTGCTTGAAGACCACTTTCTCCAAAACCTTTGACAAGAAAGGAAGAAGGGAGACAGGTCTGTAGTTCTTCACCTCAGTTGGATTAAGTGTACTTTTCTTTAGCAGAGGTGTAACCCTAGCCTGTTTAAAAGAATAAGGAACTATTCCAGAACTGAGTGAAGCATTAAATACATGTGTGACTGCTGGTAGAACAGCGGGTGAGAGAGACTGTAGAAGAGTGGACGGGACAGGATCTAATGGGCATGTTGTTGGGCGACATCGCTGAAGCAATTGAGAGACTGCTTCCTCATCAAGAGGAGAGAAAGAGTCAAATGATGTGGTCATACTAACACAAGGCAAAGCCCTCCTTATAGGAGCATCAAACTGAGCACTTATTTTAGCAACTTTTTCAGTGAAAAAATGTTGCAAAGTCATTTGCTGACAGTGAAGTAGTTGATGGTGGTGGTGGAGGATTGAGAAGAGATTTGAAAGTAGAAAAAAGTTTTCTACTGTCAGTGGCGCTCTCAATCTTGCTTTGATAGAATGCCTTTTTTGCAAGTGTAACAGTGGATGAAAAGGATGACAGCAAAGACTGGTAGTTACTAAGATCATTTCCATCTCTGGATTTACGCCATTTCCTCTCAGCAGCTCTAAGTTCCTTTTCAGTACTGAGACTATACTGTTCGTCAGCCATGGATGGCGAGGTTTAGAAACAGTAGGTCTTGAGGAAAGAGGACATGCTGCATTCAGACAAGATGCCAGTGTAGAGCAGAGAGTATCTGTAGCGTCATTAACCTCAAGTGCCAAGAATGAGCTAGGAGTAGGTAAAGCAGATGTTACTAATGTTGCAAAATGGTCACTTGAGAGGCTTCTGAGATTACGCCGGAACAAAATTATCGGAAGAGGAGCTGCTGGGTTATCCAGGAGACGCACAGAGAATCTGATAAAGTGATGATCCGATGCATGTAATGGATTAACCAAAACGTTGTCTGTATTACAGTTACGTACCAGAATTAAATCAAGATCTTTACCAGCCTTGTGAGTAGGAGCACTGTGGACACGTGTGATATTAAATGAGGAGAGTAAGGACAGGAAGTCAATTGAAGACGAGTTATCCAAATGAATATTAAAATCGCCAAGGATTAATAATGGGCATGCATCCATTGGAATAGCAGACAGTAGAATGTCCAACTTCGTTCACAAAGTTCCCAAGTTGTCCTGGAGGGCGATAAATAACCACCAAGTATAATTTGTATGGTTCAGTTATCATGATGGCATGATATTCAAACGAGTTGTGGACCTGAGCAGGCAGCAACTGTGTAAACCTCCAATCATCAGAGACGAGAAAGCCTGTCCCGCCTCCTCTACCAGACCTAGCGACTGGTATAAAAAAAGCATAACTGGTCGACAACGCTGCAGGCGTGGCAGTATTCTCCGGCCTAATCCACGTCTCTGTAAGCGCAAGCAATTGAAGCGATAACTGTGAGGCCAGAGCAGGAATGAAGTCCGCTTTATTCACTGCAGATTGGCAATTCCACAACCCTACAGAAAAAGTAGGACAAGCCTGCTGAACTGATTGTTGCCTTTCAACACCAGTACGCTTATTAACCTGACCGGATACAGGGATATGTTGAAGGCACATTATTAGAAGGATTGTCAGCTAACAAGACAAGGTGAGACAAGAGTGAAACTTATCTGAGAGGTGCCTTGCTTGTGTCCTTGCTTGGTGGACTCGCCGCAGGTAGACTTCGATCTGCCTTGACACCTGAAGTAAGTCTTCACCGCGAGGATGGCTGCACACGAGCGCTGACGCCTCCGCTGACGCTCCAGCACAATAACCACTTTAAATGCTAGTCCTAATTGATCACGCGGAAAACCACCCCCTCTAAAATGGTATGTAAGCATTTGTTAGCAAAGCCTATATATATATATAAATATACTACCGCAACAACTTGCTGCGTTAGCCTGTAGCCATGTTCCAAATGTAAAGCACTTTGAGCTGGATTCGGTGTATGAAAGGTGCTACACAAATAAAGCTTATTATTATTATTATTATTATGACCGCTGCGCAGCGACAGGTCAGATTTTTTTTTTTTTCGCATGCCCAAATTTCCGTCAAGGATTCCCGGGACACTGAAAGACCGGGGTACACAAAACTTGGTGGGCATGTAACCCCACATGGATAGCATGTGTTTTGATCTGTAGCCCCCCCGCTGGACTGGACCCCCTGAAAGGAGGGTAGGGCAGACACAGTTCTTTGTGAATATCTTGAGAACTGTAGGGACTAGGATGACCATTTTTTCCGGATGTTTGCCTCCATGTTAACCCATTTCATGTGCACACATGTGCACAAACAGATACACACACACACACACACATACATTCACAGTAATCATACGTATGACACATACTCACACAGTAGACATATGTACACTTGCATGCACAGGCACATACGCAGGCACAGACACAAGCATGCACACACACACATAACATAAACATGTACATGCACACATGCACACAATTCAAGAATTTCTCAGAATTATGAACAGGCAAGATGGAGGTGGGGTTGTATAAAATGAATTTTACATGTGAAATCTATGAACTAATCATGTTTTGGTACTTGTTGTCTAGCAGATACCAGTGAGAATTGAGTGTGGATAATGCAATTTAATGAGACCGTTAGAATCATATAGGCCTTTCAGCGTGATTTATTTTTGTGGAAAAAATGTGCTGGACTGGGCGGCGGTCATATTTTGTACCGCTCTGCGGTACATCTAGTTATTAGTAGTAGTAGTAGTAGTAGTAGTAGTAGTATTATATAGAGTTTTATATAGAGTATTATATATAGTATTATATAGAGTTTAACAGGCCTACAGACACATGCTAATATGCAGCATTTATTGTAGTGTAGTGTGAGAGTTCACACAGGCATTAACTATTAATCTGTATGCAGACGTGTTATGTGATATGTACACAGGAGTGAATGATGGTGAAGTGCACAATATAAAAACACACACTAGTGTTTTACTGAGTCAATATTGTGTATTAATTAGTGGCCCAGTTTCCTTCATGAATACAAGCTGATAGTTAATGACAGGGATATGAGAACCATCCAAGGTATTTTCATACGAGGTGGATGCAAATATGTCAAGTCAATGCGCTGATGTAATTGTAGAACGTAGAATGAATGTATTGTTTACAGTGTGAGAAGCAATATCACAACAAACTGTATGGACACCATGTTTAAACTACATCCTCTACAATTCTCTACTATAGAACTACAAAGGAATGTTCCGGTTTTCATGTTCTCTGAAAATGATCTGAATTGAAAAACATTTCTAGGCGAGTATGGTTCTTCGAATTAAAGACTTTTCATACATAGTGTGTATATTATGCAATGACTCCTGGTAAAACACACAATATTGTAACTAGCTCAATACCCCTGAGCAGAGTGTCATGAGAATATTTAATTTAGATATAAAGCACTATCAAAGGCCCTGCCCAGAGGGGTGGGGGAGGGGAGGTGAACTGGTTCAAGATTAACAAGCCAATTAAGACTTTTACTCAAACACACACAGCACTTAAGATGGTCGTTCCGCGTGGAGAGGAGAGGAGTTTGTACCCTGGCTCATCGGTAAGACCTGGGGAACCCTCCTCCTCCTCCTCCTGCTCGCTGGCTAATCATGTGTCACTGCAGTGGAATCCTCACAGACTCAATAAGATTGGACCATGAGGCACCAGAATTAGGCCCCTGCCTTTTTTAAGCCCCCACCACACACACACACACACACACTCACACACACACACACACTCCCCAGGGGGAATCCCCACGTTGTAATTTATGGGAGTGCATTACATCATTTCTGTCAGAAAGAAAGAATTGTGTGGTGTTTTTAAAATTTCATCCAAGGGGATTAGTCGTGATGCTTGTTCTTCCATGAAATTCTAGAAAAGAGGCCCAGTTTGTTTTATGTGTACGTACTGGTGCGAAAAGAAGAGGCTGTCAGGACGATTTGCTGCTTGTAGAAATCATTCTCATTTGACTTCATCCCAATTCATTGCGTTTTATTCATGAAAGACAAGATATACTTAAATTGTGGTGATTTATATGCATACACATGCACAGTCATGTTCATAGACAGTTGAAAGATGTTGTTAATGAATCTTTTTTTTTTTAAACGCCTGAATCAACGTTATTAAAATTTGTACATTTGACATTTGTTCTAAATGTACAATTTTCAAATTTCCCTTCTGGGTCCGGTGTTAAGAATATATAGGTAATCCAAGTGATATAGTTACCTATGTAATGTGAAATATACTTACAATTCTGACACAACATTGATATCTGGGTGTGTCACTAGAACTTACAACACCAATGGAAAACAATAAGTATATATTGATTTGAATCAAATACATCAAACATCCGAACTTGACATATTGTTTCTCTCCCCTCATGTGTTCCCTGTGACCGTGGAGTGCTCAGGTACAAGTGTTCACTGAACTGAAATGGTCAAACTTCACCCTAGCAGCCTAGCAATCTCACTACTGTATCTTGCTTTGCATTGTAGTCGCGATACCCATGTAAAAGAAGCATGCGTGCCTATTGTCCTGACTACATGCCTGAGGGCCAGCGGTGCTAGTCCAGGAAATTTCTTGACAACAAATTTTGCCACACCCATAATATTAACAGTGTGAAAGGTTCTAAGGACACATCCCTCCCTGAAATAAATGAAGAAAAAGAAGCTGAAAATGGAAGTGGAGTTCTAAATACTGCAGGTGAGCATTTATGTCATAGCGAGTGTCAGGGGTAGAGAGAGAGAAAGAGAGAGGGGGGGAGAGTGCCCTTAGACTTTGACTGAGTAGCAGTTCCTTTGCTGTGGCTTCACTCAAATCCCACCCTTGCGCTCATCATCAATGGCTGCTTTCATGAGAGGCCAGGCGCCCGAGGGACTCCATGCCCTGGGTGGCGATGGGTGTGTCCCGGTTCCTGCGGTCAGCAGCACCTGTTCATTTGAAGCGCCAGAAGGGACCCACCTTTGGACCACCCCACGTCTGGGTCACTCCATTCCAATGGGATTGGGCTAGACATGTTCAAGTTCATATAACTACCCCAGGGAAGGGCAACAGGCCCCTGCGTATAGGTCACAGACTTCGGGCAATCCTTTGTGCGCACATTCCTGTCACACCAAAAGAGTCACAAAGTAACCCGGCAACTTTTTGAAAAAAAAAAAAAAAACACAACAAAAAGTTGATCACTGATCAAAAAGATAAATGAAAAGGGAGTGTGTTAGCCGAGTTGAGTGTTTTTGAGGGAAAGGAGTAATAAAAGAGACAAAACAGACTAGGAGAACATGGAGGATGAGTACGTCTGGAGGATGAATATGTTGCTGATCAAACGAGCGATGTTGAAACAAGACAAGCGGGTGCAGCGTTCTCACAGCATGCGTCAGAGCAGTTCAAAGTTTTCACTTAATGAGAACTCAGTCAGTGCTGGAATTAAATATGCATCTTGCCAGGACTGCCAAATCTTTTTAAACTGTGATGTCAGTCTGACATCAATAAGAAATACCAAAATAACAGTGGGGATAATAGCTGTGAATACGTTTTCGACCAATATGAATGAGAGTTGTTGCTAGTGACAGGGACATTTTTACTTTATATGTCTTTTTTTTATTATTCATTTGGTGAGACTCTTCCAGCCCCTTAATCAAAATAAAATGACTGGATCGTCCAGTCTCTTCTGTCAAATAGTCAAACTTTGCTTTGAAACTAATTTGACTTTGAAGCCTGTATTCATATTTTGGCTTTCAATGACTTCATCCTATGTCACTGAAAGTTGGACTTGTTTGGTAGTTGTCACTGACAATGTGAAATGTGACACAGAGATCTGATAACAATCTACATGGATCAAATGTACGGAAATGTGACTCTCTCTGGGCCCTCATCCACTTTTGCTTGCTGCAGGGCTTCACTTAATCCTGGTTAAGTGTTCCTGATTCAGGTTTATTGTTTTACATTATATTTTACCAATCACTTGCTTTATCACTTGCCGTTACTTTATTGAATATAGCAAGATGAAAATGTCATCTTAAAAATTTGATTCGAAAGGGGGAGAAAACGGGGCGTGGCCATTCTCTTTAATAAATCTGTATACTTCAATCATATAGAAACGGTTAAAGATAAAGATGGCAGATATATCATTGTAAAGGGGGATATTAGTGGCACAAGAGTAACACTGCTCAATTTATATGCCCCAAATGAAGACTGTTCTATCTTTTTCAAAGACATAGCAACTTTATTAGCAGGCACAGTAGAAGGGATTGTATTAATAGGAGGCGATTTCAACTGTGTCCTGAGACAAAATATGGATAGGCTACCTGCAGAAGTGGGCTCAGTATCTAGAAAAGCTACTACACTACAGGCTATGATGAGCGAACTGGGCTTAGTGGATGTATGGCGGCGCTTACATCCCAAAGAGAAGGACTTTACTTTTATGTCACAGGTACATGGCAGTTACTCCAGGTTGGACATGTTTCTAATATCTGGACCAGATCTGTATAGGGTCAATGAGTGTAAAATAGAGCCAATCACCATATCAGATCATGCTCCAGTTACTTTAAAAATAAATATAGGGCCAACCAAATCATTTAAGTATTGGAGACTTAATGTTTCATTGTTAAATGACGAATTAATTAAACAAGAAATACACAAGGAATTAACAAATTATTTTGAGATAAATGAAGGTGATACCATCTCTCCAATAACTCTGTGGGAGGGGGCTAAGGCTGTGATGCGGGGCTGTGTTATTGCCATTTCTTCTAGATGGAAAAAGCAAAGGTCAACAGGATAGGCTAGAGAAAGAAATTAAGCAATTAGAAACAGAACATCAGCAATCTAAGAAACAAGAAGTATTGCATGCATTGAAAGAGAAAAGGAAAACATTGGATGACCTACTAACTTACAAAACAGAGGGGGCTTTAAGATTTGTAAATAGAAAATATTATGAAATGGGAAACAAAGCAAGTAAACTTGTTGGCTTTCCAATCTTGAAAGCAAAAATAGCAGGACAGTTCACAAAATAAAAAGTCCAGACAGTGACGAAATCTTAACACAACCTACTGATGTTACAGAGGCTTTTGCCACATACTATAGAAAGTTATATGAAGAGCAGCTGGACCCACACAAAAAAGACAAGATTGAGTCTTTTTTTAGATCCATCAAACTGGCAAAACTAACATCAGAAGAGGCTGACATGCTGTCATTGCCAATTACAGTAAAATAAATCAGAGACAATATCTTAAAACTTAAAAATAACAAATCCCCAGGAACAGATGGTTTCCCAGGAGAATACTACAAAACATTTATAGATTATCTGACCCCAATCTTGTGTAAGGTCTATAACCATGCATTAAATAAGGGAGATCCACCTGGATCCTGGTCAGAAGCGATAATTAGTGTTATCCACAAAGAAAACAAGGACCCAATCCAATGTACCTCCTATCGTCCAATCAGCCTCCTGTGTGTTGATCTTAAAATTCTTAGAATGGGCACTGCTCCAACTTCTTCCCACTGGGATGTGGCACCCGCCAGGGAGACTCTTTATCTCCTTCTTTTTTGCCTTAAGCATAGAACCATTGGCTGAATTAATAAGGACAAACCCCCTCATACTGGGTATTCCTGATGAGGGAATGATTCAACACAAACTAGCTCTATTTGCTGATGACATATTGTTATTCTTAGAGCGTCCCATGGTTTCTATCCCTGCACTTCTAAATAGCTTAAATAAATACAGTGCAGTGTCAGGATATAAGATAAATACTAACAAATCGGGAAGCAATGATGATAAGTGGTGAATGGCCGCAGCAATTAGATGACTTGGTCTCCTTTAAAAAATCCAAACAGGGATTTAGATATTTAGGTGTTATTTTGACACCAAAACCAGCACTGCTTTACTCCTCCAATTACAACAAATTAATCGAAGAGATCAACCAAGATATAAGTAGGTGGGATATGCTACCTCTGTCACTTTTTGGCCGAATAGAGTCAGTGAGGATGAATATCTTACCTAGACTCCTTTTCTTATTTCAATCTCTGCCTATTCATGTGCCACAATCAACCCTTAAGCTTCTCGAAAAACGTATATCAAAATTTATTTGGCAAAATAGGAGACCCAGAATACTTCTAAAAATATTGATGGCAAGTAAAGAAAAAGGAGGCCTGGGTCTACCTAATCTTAAAATGTATTATTTAGCAGCCCAACTTAGAGTAATAGTGGCATGGGTGACCACAGATGAAGAAACAGGATGGCTATCCATTGAACAGAATTCCTTACCAGGGATACCAATATCTACTCTTCCATTTCTTAGTCAGCAGGCTCAGAAAAAAATAAGAATTAATAACATCTGGGTCAAACACACACTTGAAGCCTGGAGCAGTGTCCAGAAGCAATTAAAGGGGTCTATGCCTCTATCAAGAGCAATGCCCATTCTTGGAAACATTGATTTTCTCCCATCTTTGACAGACTTAGCATTCAGAAGATGGGCGGAGAAGGGGTTGGTTATTATAAATCAGTTGTTTGAAAACAACACATTGCGATCATTTTCACAACTTCAAGATAAGTTTGACTTGCCCTCATGTGACTTGTATAGATACCTACAAATACGACATTATGTCACAAAGCACACAGATTGGGATAGTCTAAAAAGAGATCCAACTGGGGTTGAATGGTTCTTTATACATATATCTCAACAAATGGTATCAACAAAGCATCAAGTATCACATATCTATAGGAGTCTTATGAAAGACACATCAGATAATACTTTCCATATAAAAAGTGAATGGGAAATGGAGTTTAATACAATTATAGATGATGATACATGGGAAGATATGTGTCTGGCAAGTCATAAAGGGATTGGAAGTCAAATGTGGAAAGAATTTGACTGGAAGGTGAAAATGAGATTCTTTAGGACCCCTCTTAAGGTATCAATGTTCAAAAACAATGCCCCAAACACTTGCTGGAGAAACTGTGGCATGGTTGGGGACCATACCCACATATTCTGGGACTGCTCCGTCATACAGACATACTGGAAAGACATTAAAAAGGAGTTGGACCAAATATTTAGGATGGATATTCCTCTGGACCCTTTACTTTTCATACTGGAGAAAACACCTGAAAACCTGCTTTCTAAGGACCAAAGCTACATGTTTCACATCTTGTTAATGATTGCAAGAAAAATTATCACTATTAATTGGATGAAGCCTAGCCCTCCTACAATAGCTCAGTGGATACAAAAAATCCAACAGGTCCATACAATGGAAAATATGACTGCTATTTTACAGCTGAAAATACCTTTGTTTGTAAGAAGATGGACCCCTGTTATTCTGGGCCTTGATTTAGAATAATCTAAACATACCGTGTGAATGCAATGGTTTATCTATCCTGCCTCTATGTAATCAGTATATGTGTTGAATGAAGCTCAACCACAAGGTGACCCCCCCCTTTTTTTTTTTTTTTTTCTCTTTCCTCCTTTTCTTTTGGTTGTTTTTAACCTCTGTTTTTAACCCTGAGAGTGTGTTTAATGTGTGTGTGTGTGGTTCTATGTTTGTATTGTAATGCTAAAATTGCTTGTAATGTTCAGTATGGGCAATAAAGTTAAAAAAAAAAAAAAATTTGATTCAGGTTAGCATGGGCCCATCACCCATTCATAAAATCCTGTGTGAAATTAAATGGAACCTTAAATGAAACACCCAGCTCTGATCGCTGAAGTCAGGTCCCTGCAGACGGTACAAACTGAATAGACCTCACTTGCAGAGCCACTGTGCAAAGCCACAATGATGTCATGTGTTTTGCCACACTGAGTCACTTGAGAGAAACACAATGAGCACATTTCCTGCGCCATGGGTTTTGAAGGGACTTTCACTTCACAGCGGAGAAACATGTGACTGAGTACAATCGAGTGAGTGAAGTTAAGTTACAATCAAAGCCGGCCTCGGCTTCAGAAGTGCTAAGCTAGACCTGAGTGACTTCCTTTTAACCTCATAGAGGATACAGTTAAAGTTATGCCTTTTTATCAGAAATGCAAGACAGTATGGATATCCTCTATGTAGCAGTTGTCGTAGTATTGATTTTTTAAACAACATATGCAGCACTGTTACTGAGTGAAAAAGGAAAGGAAGGAGTATGACAGTAACTGGCAATCACTAATGAAAATTAGGATAGTGTAGCATTTTTACAGGGAAAACATAAATCAACTTTTGGAATACAATACAAAGCATAACACACACTAAGAAGAGGATATGGTGTTGTTGTTGTATGTATTGTATGTACATGTATGCTGTGTTCCACTTTACACATACACTCTCAACACACTCCACCACACCAGTGTTGGTATAAATCAATAAAGTACCATAATCTTATTTCCAAATGTTTTGCAGACAATTACACATAAGATGCAACCTCTGAGCATCCAAATGCCACATAAACCAAAGCAGATTGAGATTATCAGCGTATCTGCTCTTTTTCGCCTCACCAGACCACTGTGCTACACAGTGCTACCAAACCCACTTTTAAATACAAATCAAAGTTTTCTATCCCCCATCCAATCTCACTCCTCCTGGAGAGAGAGAGAGAGAGAGAGAGAAATGTTTGGTGCATTATATTGCTCGATTGCTTGGCAGCAAATTATCACTTGCTCCATATAATTGTCCCAGCTTTGACTCCGGCAATTGTTTTGGCTTGGCAGGCCTCACTATAATTAACTTCCTCAAAAGTTGTCTAACTTCATTAAAACGGTGAGATCAGACTGTGAGTCCCTGTCAGCACGGGCCCTATTGTATGTCTCCAGAGGTCAAATGTGTGTCTTGTGAGAGCAACCTTGATTGGAACAATAATGTCATTCTGACAAACTCAAACAGGCAGGAGAGAAGGTCAGTGTTATGACCATTAGACCCTCCCTACATACACACACACACACACACACACACACACACACACATTCAGAACCAAAGCTGCTGACCGATTCAATGGATTAACCGTGTGAGTCACTCTCATATCATTACCCAATTATACCACAGCACACACAGCTAAAAATAGCAACTTCATCTCAGGGGGTTGGTATGCCGGGAATGCAGGGTGGGGATTGGTTAAACCCTCTTCCTTGTCAAATGTCGTTCATGTGGGAAAAAGGGAAAGTCACCCAAACACTGAGGCAGCAACCGACAGATTTAATTTGAGCAGTCTGTAAAAGTTTTCATTTTAGTGTTTGGGGAGCTCCGGGGCTATTTAAGGAGAGGAAATATAAGTGTTTGCTAAAGTGTGGGAGTGCCGGGCTGGATCAGTCTCCAAAATAGCTTGAAAAACTTTTGCTTGCCCACAAAGAATATATATATATATATATATATATATATATATATATATATATATATATATATTAGTGTAAACCGTAAGCAAACACTCAGCTCAATGGAAGGCACACTGTACAGGACAGGACAGGAAAACAGCATTGGCCCACCTCTCTCATCTCTCTCCCTCACAGGGGGAGGGGGTGTGGGGGGTGCGTTGGAGGGCAGGGTGATGTCATCATCAAGGCCTCTGAGCGTCCCTGTGGGATTCTCCGTGCTGCAGTGTTGAGCCACCTGCAGCCCATAAACAGAGAGTGTGTGTGTGTGTGTGTGTGTGTGTGTGTTTGTGTGTTTGAGTGTTTATGTGTGTGTGTGTGTGTGTGTGTGTGTGTGTGTGTGTGTGTGTTTGGGTGGGGGGGGGGTTCAATGTGAATGTGTAGGTGTGTGTGTGTGTGTGTGTGTGTGTGTGTGTGTGTGTGTGTATAATGTGTGTATGGGTGAGTATGTGTGTGTGTGTGTGTGTGTGTGTGTGTATAATGTGTGCATGGGTGAGTATGTGTGTGTGTGTGTGTGTGTGTGTGAGAGAGAGAGAGAGAGAGAGTGTGTTTGTGTGTCAGGGGATGGGTGTGAGGGGGTTGGTCTGGTCCCAGGCACAGATGTCTATCTCAAGACAAAAGGGGGGCAAGACAAAAAAAACAAACAGTCGAGGCTTAATGAGAGTTAACGCATGCCTAAGGAATGGCAGTCCCTCAGCCCTGCAGGCATTTAGTTCTACTGAGTAGATGAGTAGAAGTCAACCAGTGGAACACAACAATTTCTTTTTGTCTTGCTGTGTGCATCCACTAGCCTATGCACGTATGGCTTGCAAACATATAGTGAGACTCCACTGAATGGTCAAAGTGAACAATCAAAACAAGAAAGCTGCCTCTGCTATGTCATAAGCAAGCCACAACAATTACCCCAAGCGTTCAACATTTGGGTTTTACTAATTCGGTGATTAAGAGGCTAAATTGCCTGAGACAAACATTAAG